>NC_089582.1:128796946-129019285 GCF_019320115.1 Miscanthus floridulus | reverse complement strand
CAACATAACAAAGAAAAGGAAAACAATATAACTAAAAGGAAAAATAACTACCGACACTGATGGCTGCCAATTTTGAGCATAGACATGAGAAAGGAAAAAATGAGCATCCAGTGCAAGCATCAATGGAGCAACCCTTGCAACGACAGAAAAATTCTTGTGAGGCTACCTGAAGTGTTAATCCTAACTTCGTACAGAATCTACAAAAGTTGGTCTTGTATTAATCTCAAGAAGCATTCAGCATGCACTAAAAAAGTATCTCTTTTTATGAGAGCCATATGGTAGCATCGTTAGAAAAAAAGAACACGTAATCTATTTCAGCCGTCAAAATGCTTGGAATTTTAGGAACGTGAACTTACATGTTTCAAGAGAATAAATTTAGATGTTTGGGAAGGTAGGCCTTAAAATGGGCAACTCACATGTTGAGAGTAAGTAGCAGAGTATGAAACAGAACTAATTTATTTAGCGAACATGAAACCTATAATTGATGGACAAACTACCTGTTGTTATTAGCTAACAACAAATGGGTTCGGTACCATTTAAACAAACCACAGTTGTATTGACCCAAATGCAGTAATCTGCCAGCAGGTGGAAAGCTCTATCACTAATGAACTAAAAATCGTTATTAGTTGATACAGAAAGTAGCCAAAAAAGTTTGGACCTGTAAGGTTCTGCTTTTGGTGCATCTTTTGGAGTGTTGTTTCCGCTGCCATGGCCAGGTTCACTTGCAGGTGTTTCCACCGATCTTGCTTGAGCTGGGCTTTGCCACCAGAGTAGGTAAATGTTAGCAATCTGTCTACAATTTGGAAAAAAAATATTGACTCCTTTCATGATCGGTGAAATTATTAGAAGGAAGAATCTCTTTGGCTGCTTTGACGGCGAAGGCACCTACATAAAAAACAAACGACCAGACATATCAGACTCATGTTGAGGTCGAGAAGAAGGTGTAGATCGGACATGAATCGAGATGGAGAAAGAGGGGACACCTCATTATGAGTACAATTAAATATTGACTCCATGTTCTTTTCTGGTTTCGTTTTGCTTATTTTGCATCATATGTTGTTGATATGCTGAAGTGCTATACTACTATTGGTTATATGTGTTCAAGACAAGCTGCTAAGGAGCTTAGAAAGAAAGCTATATATCTTATTGTTCCGTTTATTGTTGAATGGTCCACAAACAAAGGATATTTTATTAAATCCCAACTAACAGCTGCAACAGGTAAACTTATTTTGTTCACTAAATTCTTTGATGCTAGCATAGATCTGTAATTTTCTCATGAGATTTGATTTTCTTATGTATCCACACGTGCAATAGCTCTTATGCTGCTGCTGGAAGACTTGATAAACCATCTCAGTGTTGAGTGCTACTAAAGAGAAGGTGAACCGGAAGGCTTGAGAAACCATCTCATTGCTGAGTGCCACTAAAGCGAAGATGAACTGGAGGCTTACATGGTGACACATAAGAGTGTTATGCTGGATTCCTTATGGAAGCTTAATGTATGAACATTCATGTGTTTATGTTTATGAACCTGATAATGTATGCATATTTATGAATTTGGACATATGAACTTAGACCCCTACTGTATGGATTTGTTGAGCTAATGTGAGGTGTGTAAGGTGTTTACATTTTTTTTGTTTTTTAAGTATGCTGACAATGTGGTCAGATTTGTGAAGCTTGTTCATTAAATTTATTGATTATTATTGTCACTCTTCAATTATCAAAATACTATGTTTCATTCACAAGTATATTTATGATATTTGTGCTTTTCTTATTTGACATTATGTTTATTTATTTTTTTTTCTATCTGGCACTACATGTTGCTGGTACATAGAATGGCACTTTGACACCGTTACTGCATCAAATGGACGAAAATGCCATATACGGAAGGAATTTTCAAGTTGATGCTAGATAAGAAAGTTCAAAATTTCTAGTGTCAAATACGAAAGAGTGATTTGTTTCGGTGCCAAATAAAAAATTCTCTCTCTAAAAAAAAAGAACTCTTGATCGCCTTCCCATCCGTACTGAGGACACCTCCTTTTTTATACATTGTGGCTAAGCGTTTCGGCTTATTCGCTTATATCTGGTTTATAATCCACGACTTGAATAGTGTTTTTCTCTCACACTAAATCAGTCAGCAGTACTTTTAGTCATGGCTTATAAGACAATTCAACCGAAATGAACAGGCTACTAATATCCAGACCCGTTACTAAAACACACACACATTAGCCATAACGACATGGTTATTATTATTAACCACAAAAACTCACCACTTACTTTAGGACCCAGTGGATGCTTACAATAGTATGCCTGTGGAGAACATGTGTGCACCTCTCCGTGCGGCAATAACGGAGGATGCTCCAATGCGCGTGGTTCGCCGTGGTTGCGTCATGGTGGGATAGCCTGGCACGGCGCAGCCCGCGGGCAAGCACTGGAGCGCGCGGGCCATGCCATCAGAGCAGGAAGAGATCGCGGTGCGTGAAGTATTGAGGTGGCAGCCGCGGACATGTCGATCGAGCCGATCGATGAGAGATGTGACATCTCTCAGATGTCAGATATTCGGAGATTGAGGATGGAATCGGAACGGATCATGGCCTCGCTCGCTCCTGTTGTTATGATTAGCAGGTGGCCAGGCCGGGCATCGTCATGCCTATCCAATTATCCATCGCGCCGCCCCCTTTTGTGTTCCACGTTTTTTTTCTCCCATGCCATCATGTCGTGTCTATATATGTACTTTTTTAACATTATTACTACTTTGTTATGATCAATCATGGAAAATCTACACTGTTGTATATGTACAAATTATTAAGGGGTAGCATGCCCCACCGGACGTATGATTGTTATGTTTAGTATCCCTGAGAGTGTTATAGTATCACTACGTTTTAAATTATATAGTTTAGTTTAATTCTGTCCCAAATCAAACTTCACTAACTTTGATAAAGTCTTTACAAAGCTACATTAACATATGTTATGAGTCTAAATAAATGCACTGTTAAAATACAGTACATGTCCTGGAAAAATTAATGTCGTAGATGCTACTACATTCTTTTTGTATAAATTAGTCAAAACTAAAAATGTTTGATTGAGGATAATAAAATCTATATGAACTAGTATAACTTGGTGGAATATCGGTACTTTGGATATTTGCCTAAAAGAGAGTGGTTAAATGTGCAGTACCACGAGACAGGGTGTGCATCCAGCAAGACTGCAACAATATCTGTCTGCACGTGCACGCGAGGCAGAGCCGCATCGATTAGTCGGTCCATTCACGCGGAAGTGACCTCACCGCTGGGAAGGGCAATCTCGCCGCCGGGCCACATGACGGCCCATCGGCGGCGCGGCTCACACACGGGCGGGGCGCGGGGGCGATGACGCGCGCGCGCACCTCATCCCGATCGAACGCAACTCCGGCGTCGATCGTCGCCATTCCGGTCGGGTCAGCGGGGCGACCGTTTCCCCGCCCGGCCAGCCGTCGCCGGCCTGGTCGCTGAGCTGTTGCGTTGCGTCCCATGGTGGAGATGTGAGCGATCAACGCCTGGACGGTGTGTGAAACGAAAACGATCAACGCCTGGCAACACCGTAATAAAAAGGTAACAGAGCCAATAATAATCCGGCCGCCACGCCTTGGTGCGATACGCATGCATGGCGCCCTCCGTTGGACTCCGGTCAAGATCGGGACGGGATGCATCATGCATGTGCGCTGAATGGTGATCAGCTGGAAGCTACTACGAATGCCTTTACTAGCGATGGCTACCGGCTACAGGCTAGGTTCATACGTAGTACATGACGCATGTGCTCAGTCGGCAGGAGATCGATGTCACGCGCTTAAATTAAACACGTGCACGTTGGGAACTTGGGATACTGGAACCTTCTTTTTTTACAAGGAGAGATTGCTCGATTGCACCCGTGGAGTGGAGTGGAGGGCGATGATACGCATGCATGTGTGCTGATTGGGCCCCTCCCCCTCCCCCTCCCCCTCCCAGGGGCCAGGGCGTCTGCCGAGAAGGCAGAAAGCAGCAGCAGAAGAGAAAGGCCTGATTGGGCCGGGGGAAACGGCCCATGTACCAGCGTCTGTCCCGTCGGTAGGTGTTGTTCACGTGCACCCGTTTCCATCGAACCCATGTGCATGTGCCCGTGAGGTTCCGATTTTTATTTTATCATTAAATAAAATCTAACTAGTATTTTGAAAATGACATGTCCAAAAATCATTTGCAGATTATAATCTTTTTTTCCTGTGCTAGGCAGAACGAAGAGGGAAAATCAGTATTATATCGCATCATGTGTATGGGTGGAATTTTTTTAATTTTAACCATTTTTTGAATATAATTTTAAATCTTACACTGTCAGTTTTTTTTAAAAAAACTAACACTTTTGAATATAATTTTGAATATAATTTTAACCAATAGGCGCGGCCAAATGCCTGTGCCGCGTCATGCATGACGGCGCGGCAGAGGCCTTACGTGGCGGCGACCATCATCGCTGACCGCTGACGTGGCAAGGCTCTGCCGCGCCACCGATCTTGGCGCGGCAGTGCCGCGCCCTGATCCATGGTGCGGCAGAGCCCGGTATAAACGTCGCCGCTGCCTCTTGCCCGAACAGTCATTGCTTATACAGCCTACTCCAGCAAGCCAGCCGAGGCAGTAAGCGAGCCGTGCCTGCCAGGCCGCCGGCCGCCCGATGCAGCCACCGCGCCCGCACGTAGGCGCGTCTCCCCCTCCGGCCAGAACCTCCGGTCACGCCGCCTAGGTGCTGCAGCGAGGTACTCCACTAATATAGTTAGCACAGCTAATAAAGTTAGTAAAATTATCAAAGTATAGCTAATATAGTTAGTAAAGTTTGTTAGTTTAGTTAGTATACGTAATATAATAAGTTAGTATATGTAGTAAAGTAAGGTAGTTTAGTTAGTACAGTTATTTACTCTAGTTGTACATTGGATTTATTCTAATAAGTTGTTGTAGTTAGCCTTGTATAGATGTTAATATTTGATTAGTTAGTATAGTTATAGTTAGAAAATGTAATAATGTTAGTATGGATATTACGTACGATGATTTCGACGACTTTATGAAGTTTCTTGAAATGTTTTTGCAGATGGATTGTTATGTTAGAGTTTTGTTCGGAGGAAGTGTTTGGAGAGAAGATGGTATGTTTGAGGATATGGAAGAAGAATTGGAATGGTTTGATGAACCTCCTAGCTTCAACGACCTTTGTGTCCGTTTGAATACAAAGTTTAGGGGTGATTTCACACTCAAGGGGAGGTTTGATACTGGAAAGATTAGGGCACACTATGTCCTCATGCCCTTGCACGCCCCTGCTCACTGGTCCCGCTACACAAGGGTTCTCCAAGGTTCCAATGTGCCCATGACTGAGGTGGTGGTGGAGAATAGGTACAGGATGCATGGTGTGCAGGACGGCCCGTCCATTGATGGTTTTGGAGGCGATGAACAAGAATTAGGTGTCGAAGGGGAAGCAAGTTAGGATAACATAGATTTGGACGGGCAGTTGACGCAGGAGCAGTTTCATTCAACTGCAGTAGGCTGTATAAACAATGACTTCGATGTGAATGAGTTCGAACAGGAAGAGGAGCAGGAAGAGGAGGACAGGATCAGTGACTGCTCGGGCAAGAGGCAGCGACAGCGTTTATACCGAGCTCTGCCGCGCCATGGATTAGGGCGCGGCACTACCGCGCCAAGATCGGTGGCGTGGCAGAGCCTTGCCACGTCAGCAGTCAGTGGTGATGGTCGTCGCCACGTAAGGCCTCTGCCGTGCCGCCATGCATAGCGTGGCACAGGCATTTGGCCACGCCATGACAATAGGCACGACCAAAAGTGTTAGTTTTTTAAAAAAACTAACAGTATTAGATTTAAAATTATATTAAAAAGGATTAAAATTAAAAAAAAAATCTATGGGTGTGGGCGTGTGGCACATGTATATCACGCAAGAGCGCAGAAGAGGTCTCTACCGGCACATATTGTATGTGAAAACCGTCATGCCACTCTCGCTAGCGTGGTACCTAGCTCTATTTTGACAAGCCACCCGTACTCGTGTGACAAGATTAGCATCGTCATACGTTAGAAAAAACAATATCTTTTTTATATGGAATCAAATGGATATGATTTTTGTATGAAAATTGTGCCTCTTAATGAGCAGAGTGTTCGGCTGGGATAAAATAAAGTACTGTTCATGCTGAAAACACTGTTTATGCTGAAATTTTGTGAGAGAAAAACACTGCTCCGGCTAAAAAAAAAAACAAGCCGAACTTGCTCAGCCGAACAAACCCGAGATCTATGACTTTCTAGTTTTTGATGACTCTCTCTCTCGACTCATTAAGATGCTTACAGATTGTTACTCTCTCTCTCTCTCTCTCTCCTCATTAAGATGCTTACAGATTGTTACAAACTTTCAACACCATACTATCCACCACTAGGGGCTTGCTTGTCACCCTATAAATCATATATGTTTTTTATACATAGTGGGAAGGAGGGGATAAAACGGTGGGTTACAATATCATTTATACAGAAACAGTTGGCGGTCGATTGAAAACTTCCCTGATTTCAATGTGTAACTATCCGGTGGCAACTATAATACAATTCTAAAAGAAATAAAAAAACAAATTCATATATGATAATAATCAGCGGGGAAGTTGTATCACCTTTGTGGGAACCATATGAAAACAAGCACATAGAAATTGGACTTTTCGTTACTGTCTTCATTCGTAGATGGAGATGAAATTCCTATGAAAATTAAATCTCTCGACAAGATTTACAATTTTTTTTATTTCTTTTCATTTAAAGCCGTTATAATTGCTTAAATAGTTATAAACTTCTAGCAGCACATTAATATATCACATATCATCTCCAAGACTCTTCATTGTGTTTAGCTTTTTTAGTAGAAATAAAGTATGTTTTAAATTCAAGAAAAAATATAGAATAGGTGAAAGTTGTTTAGATTCACAACAAAAATATCTAGCATCATGAAAATAAATATTATGAGAAAATATTAAAAGAAGTAATAACAAATAAAATAAAGCAAAGTAAAAAGTCAAAACATGAACGGAAAACTGAAAATATAAACTAAAAGGGACTAACGAAAAAAAAGTTTGGGCATGATAATGGGACTTTGGAAATGGAAATAATAAAGATAGAGTGAGAAAACAATAAGTAAAAAATAATTCAATACCGAAGAAAGAAAAAATAGATAATACAGACAATGTTATCCCTTTATTGCTTCTAATTTAAACAAAGGAAACAATAGGAACAAAAGGGTGCTGAGGGGACAATTTTAAATATAAGTAATAGAGAGAAAGGAAAAAATAATGGAAAGGAAAATAAAATCTCGAAACAGGGGAAAAATAAAAGAAGCCGTATTGACGGAGAAAATGACAAGCAGCGTCGGGATTCCGGGAGCCTATATATTGGAACCTCACGTCATGAAGTGGGCCAGATATGAACATGGGCCGGTAAGCTAGCAGGTAGCATCGACAGAATGAATGCGGGCCGAGAATGGCAATATTTCCCGCAATTGTGCTTGTTCAGCGATTTCCTGCATCAAGCCAGTGCTGCCTCTCTTTTCAGTGATTTCCCGCATTGTGCCTGTTCAAATCTATATAACTGTAAACTTGTAATTGATGGCTTCCTTTTTAATCTTACCCCTGGTGCCGTGGTGCCTGCTTCGTCGTGCTCCAGCTGTCCGGCCAGCATCGGCTGATCGGCAGGTGGCGGCCATGTCCAAGTTCTGCCGCTGCTACAAACAGTGCTACGCCGACTGCCGGAAGTCCGCCGGCCCCTACCCCTGTAACTTCGAGTGCATCCAGGACTGCGTAAACGGCCAGCCGCCGCCGACTGCAACAGCATCTGCCTCCTACGCATCTGGGCCGTCATGAACACCAGTGAGGCCACCCCACCGAGACGACCCGGCTTAATTACTAGTAGCTAGCATAAATGCGCAGGACTCGTCGTCATCGTCGTCCTCAACTCTGAATCTCTGATGCATCGCTGCGTTGTGTGTACTGTAGCTATGGCGGTGGCAGGAGACTGCCACGACAACATCGGACACTCCGGTCCGCCGAAAGACGCCAGCTGATATGATGGGAACTTCAGTTCAGAGTCACACAACCAGTAGCGTTTGATCAGACTGTTCATGCAATGATCGGCTGTTAACAAACAATGATCTATCTGTAATTATAAAAAAATATAAGCAATGCTCCATCATTGATCATGTGGAATTGATGTTTCACATCCACTTCAACCTGATATCTACTTTTAAGAAAAACAATATATAGATATAATAGAAAAGGAAGGACCTGATGAACACTGTCAAGTCTCCAATGCAAGACCTTGCATGTTTTCAGCAGCTCTTAACAGAGGGACTAAGAGAGAATTGCTCGTGTCTTAACCTATGTACTCACGGATCCACGATTATCTAGGCTTTTGACATTTTGCCTGCATCATAAATATATTTACCAGCAGCTCTTAATATCAATATTTATATACTAATGATATCTATTCTTTTATTAGAACAGAGGATAAATATATTATGGGCGTGTTTGGGAGAGCTTTTCTGAGTCTCGCTTATAAGCTGAGCAGGCTTATCTGATAAGTCACGATCTGGAGAATCTGCTATCTGAATAAACTGGGCGTTTGGCTTTCCTGATTATTTCTGGATGATTATCTGTTCTAGATGTAAATTGACCTATCTACCCCCCCCCCCACACAGAGACCTTGCTGGCTCCCTCGTCCTCTTCCTCTTCCTCCTCCTGCTCCTTGCCTTCCAGCACGGCGTGGGCAGGCGGCAACCATCATCTTCCCCCCGGCAAGGAACCGGCGGTGCTTCAAGGGGTGGTGCCGGCCGAGGGGGAGGAGAGGGCCGCCGGCGCCCTTCCTTCAGATCCGGCGGAGGGGAGGGGAGGGGAGGCGAGGCGAGCCAGAGAAGAGGAGGTGAGGACCGTCGCCGGAGTCGAATCCACCGCTCCCGTGCCGGATCTGCCGCGCCGGAGTCGGATCCGCCGCTCCCGTGCTGGATCCGCTGCACCGGAGCCGGATCTGCCGGAGGAGGGGGACGGGCCCCGCGCGCCACTGCCGGAGGAGGGGGACGGGCCCCGTGCGCTGCCGGAGGAGGGGGACGGGCCCCGCGCGCCCGCCAGGAGACCCGCCTCGGTCGCGGTCGCCGGGGTGCCGCGTGCCCGCCTCGGTCCCGCCGGGGTGCCGCGTGCCCGCCTCGATCCGCCGCTCTCGTGCTGGATCCGCTGCACCGGAGCCGGATCTGCCGGAGGACGGGGACGGGCCCCGCGCGCCACTGCCGGAGGAGGGGGACGGGCCCCGTGCGCTGCCGGAGGAGGGGGACGGGCCCCGCGCGCCCGCCAGGAGACCCGCCTCGGTCGCGGTCGCCGGGGTGCCGCGTGCCCGCCTCGGTCCCGCCGGGGGGCGCGTGCTGGGGAGAGGAGGGAGGGCCTCGGGTCTGAGGGGCAGGGAGAGGAAAATCCTGCGCGATTTGGAAAAGCGGGGTGGAGCTCGCGATTTGGGAAGCGTTGCGGGCGACGGTCAGTCGCGGAAGCGCGTTCGCTGGCAGGCTCGTAACGCAAGGCGTTTGTGCGGGCTTTTTGGCTTATCTTGCTCAGAAGCTGAGCGAACGCTCTCCCAAACACGCCCTATGTAATCTCTATTTACACTTCTATTTCTATCTATCTACACACCTAAAAAGTCTGTAACATCACCATCTACATCTACATCTACATCTACCTAGTGATACTAAATCTTGATCCCTGCTCACATGTCTATGTCCAATACGAATCATACTCCACTTGGAGCTCACGCGTTCGCATCCTACCCGGTTCCAATACGAATAGCGGATCATTTTTGTGTCCGATATGAAGTCCCGGGAGCTCATATGTCCGCATCCTATCCGGTTTCAATACGAAGGCCGGATCCACATGTCCATATCTACATCCACGTATCCATGACCGATACGAAGTTCTCATAGCTCATGCGTCAGCGTTCAATTACTAAAGTTTAGTCCAAAAATTGTGTGTTCAGTACGGCGCACAAACATACATCTAGTTGTAATGTAACTTTGTAAGTCATCTAGTCTCTCCATCTCAAAATAAATATCGTTCTCGCTCGTCGAAGAGTCGAGCGCTTCTAACTTTGACCAATATTTATAATACATAATTAATATAATTACATAAATCATTGGACCTATCTCATAATAAATTTATTTGGAGATTTAAATATTGCTAATATATTTTTTTTATAAATCTAGTTAAATTTGAAGAAAAAAAATGCGGCACCTGCTTTGTCACCAAGGGAGTATTTGGTTTTGCTAGATGTTAATACTTTACTTTAAAAAATGATGATAAAAAAATCGCTGGCCGTGAACACGCGTACGCGATCCCTTCGAGCCTTCCCCGCCGCCGCTGCCGCTGCCGCCGGAGACTGGGACAGGCCGCTAACCGATGGGCCGTACGCCGGCGTACGATATATGCCCGGACCCTGTCTATGGCTACATCGGCTTCGTCGGCGACTTGTTCTCGTGGTGCTTGGCGGGCGGCTCCGCCGTCCACTTCATCAAGGGCTTCCGCGCCTCGCCTAGCGGCGCCCGCCTCGCCGGCAGGTTCGGTGCATACTGCATCTTCTTCTCCGTCATCGAAAATGCCGCGTCGCTCGCGCTCCGGAGAGACGACCACTTGACCGGCGGCACCGCCACAGGTGGCCTACATGGCATGCTGCGCCGGGGTGGCGGCCCCGCCGCTGCGCGTTGCGCTCTTCTCGCTGCCACAGGTTTCTTGGGTCTCGATTGGGCCCTAAGCGTGATTGCGAATAGATTGTACCCTAAAAAAAGGCAGATGAAAGCCCCTGGGTAGACGCATCACAACGCCGACCCCCACAGTGGTTAAAGATGTCTCCGTCTGGTACAAGGGAAAAAGGTGCTGCTTCTTTGTTCTGATTTTGCTCCTGATCGACTCCACAAATTGCAATACTCTATTTGGTATATTAGAGTTATTTTCTCTGTTTATTATAAAATGCATTGAACCATTGATCATTGAGCTGCGTTTAGTGTTGTGGGGATCAGTGCTTTCAAAATAGCTCTGCACATGCATCTTTCCTGGGATTCAGCAATGCAAATAAAAGGTGAACAGCACATGCATCTTACTGCTAGTGAACAGCACAGTAGAGAAAGTTCTAAATGAAGTAAACCAATTTGTATGATGGCCTAACCAGGAACCAGGAACAACCAAATTGATTCAATAATGAGCCTCGATCTTTTAGTTCCAGTGACAGAAATTCCCCGGTGTTTAGCTTTCGTGTCTTAATAATTATAAAATCCAGAAGGTCAATAATGCAGATCATAGAAATATTGAATGTTGTATTTGAACTATTAAATTAGAATGTAAAAATCATATTAGAATATAGAATAAAGTATTAGAGTAATATGATCATATACACGGGCTTGCTGAATCTTGGCTGAAACTGGCTGAAAAACACTGTTCTGGCTGAATTGGTGTGAGAGAAAAACACTGTTCCGGCTGAAAAACCAAGTCAAACAAGCCGAATATGGGGTAAGTCGAACGGGACCATAAGTCCATTAGGATATTGACATGGATGTCGCTAACAGTATCTACAAAAGTACATTGTTTCAAATAAAAAAGAGTTACATATTATGAAAGTTTGTTTCATAATGAATCTACTAACATCGGTATAATGTTTTCAGCCTATATGATTTTTTAGGTATTGGTGTTAAAAGCTAAAAAGGTTTGACTTAATAAAAAACTTTATGGACCAATATATGTGACCAAGGGTAAATAAAATTTACTGGTAGATCGTTATTAGAATAGATTGGAATGTTATTAAATTCTTAAAACCTATGGTCATTTACTCGTATCTTTGTGCAGAACCAATGGAAATCTTTGAGAGTTAAAATAAATATAAGAAATAAGAAAATATAATTTAATGATGCTTGTAAAATAAACAGGATATGCGTTCAAAAAAATATACAGGATAACCACTTTTGTTGTTTGATGTTTGGTGGGAGGATAATACCTTGTCATTGGATGGTCTGGTTTCTTATCATTAAGCAGGGCTCTGCAGTCAAAGATATATTGATCCTGGAGGATAATACCTTGTCATTGTTGATGTCATGTCTAATTGGTGATGAGAACATATCTGAAAGCGTTTATAGATAACTTAGTGCCGTTGGAATTTAAGAGATGGGTCCATTTGCTTGAATAAAATCAGGTTTCTACTCTGTAGAACAATGTATTTTTGACCGACCAATTTGAGACTTCCCTCTGCTATAGGCTGCAAATAGTTTTTTTTAACGAACGGCAAGAGCTCTGTCTCTCAATTAAGGAAGGAGTAAAAGAGTTTTATGTATAGGTATAGGCTGTAAATAGTGCTCTTTTTTATTTAAGGGCTAAGTCCAATTTACACCCTCCAACTTGCAGCAAAGTTCGGATTTCAACCTCGAACTTCAAAACCGGACAACTTTGGCCCTTCAACTCTCGAAAAAGTTCAACTTTCGACCTCGTGGGGTTTTTCGGGTAAACAGTAACTTTTGATATTTTTGGGAGCGCCGAAATTTTATATTATTTTTTCGAACATCTTAACGTCCTCAAATGAAAAAACTCAAAACTACAAAGTTGTAGATCTCATCGAGGTCTACAATTTACATATAAAAATTATCTTCATCCGACATCGTATTAAAGGGTTTTCTATTTTTTGAAATTTGAGTCTCATCACTCGATAAAATATGGTGCTGAAATTTTATATTATTTTTTCGAGCGTCTTACTGTCCTTAAATGAAAAAACTCAAAACTACAAAGTTGTAGATCTCATCGAGGTCTACAATTTACATATAAAAATTATCTTCGTCCGACATCGTATTGAAGGGTTTTCTATTTTTTGAAATTTGAGTCTCATCACGCGACAAAATTGTTTCACGCGTGATGAGACTTAAATTTCAAAAAATAGAAAACCCTTCAATACGATGTCGGATGAAAATAATTTTTATATATAAATTGTAGACCTCGATGAGATCTATAACTTTATAGTTTTGAGTTTTTTCATTTGATGACAGTAAGAAGTTCGAAAAAATAATATAAAATTTCAGCACCATATTTTATCGCGTGATGAGACTCAAATTTCAAAAAATAGAAAATCCTTCAATACGATGTCAGATGAAGATAATTTTTATATGTAAATTGTAGACCTCGATGAGATCTACAACTTTGTAGTTTTGAGTTTTTTCATTTGAGGACGTTAAGATGCTCGAAAAAATAATATAAAATTTTGGCGCTCTCAAAAATATCAAAAGTTACTGTTTACCCGCAAAACCGCCCACGAGGTTGAAAGTTGAACTTTTTCGAGAGTTGGAGGGCCAAAGTTGTCCGGTTTTGAAGTTCGAGGTTGAAATCCGAACTTTGCTACAAGTTGGAGGGTGTAAATTGGACTTAACCCTTTATTTAACCATTTGCTGCACAAGTTGTTTCTTCTGGTGTGAACTGTACATGTGCTATTTGGCCTTAATGCCATTGATATGCTTGTGTTATGGAGATAACAATATTCATACAATTTGATTTCTTAGACATTTTAAGGCTTATTGGCCATGGAACCTTTGGTCATTATATTGGCAACACTAAAGATGCATTCTAGATAAGGTTGCTGTCCATATGAACATGGGTCTACTTTTTGTGTTTTATCTTCCATGAAACTATATTTTTACAGTTGCAGTGTTTGAACTCTGAACCCTTAAGATTACTTGTATCTTTTGCAAGATTCCACTGTGTTATAAGATGGAGTTTCCATAATATGTGTAACATATACTACATGGTATGCTACTGATATTTTGACTTCCTTGCATTGGAGCTATCTGTCTGAGAAAGAGAGGTTGAAATATGCAAGCACAAGGAGTGTTTTCTGTCTGAAATCAATGTTGTCTCCTTTCGTGCGCCTATGACGTGCCTGTTTGTTCAGTGTAAGTATGACTGTGATGATGTTAATATTTTCAATGTTTGGACAAGGGATGTTCAAAGTTGCGTGGTTTCTGCATTAGAAGTATATTCCATTGTGTACATTCTGCTCTGTTTTTTGTTGCTGACGGTTATCCTTAAAGCTTATGAATTGCGTTCTTTTCAGAGTTCAGACCGTCATGGGTCACCAAAGATTTTAGCATGGAACAGAGATAGCAATTTCAACTTTCAAGTGAGTCATAGGGATGGTGAGACAAATTCTTTTCTTTTGGGATGAGATGGACGATTGTTGGATACAGTGGTGGACCCAACGCTCGAATGGAGCCTAGACAAAACTCTAGCCGCCGATGAGAACACTGAGCAGAATGCAAGGCGACGAATATCCGGGCCCTGGGTCTGTCACTGGTTGGATAATAACAAGCTTTCCGGGATTTTTTGGTTGGGGGCTTGGAGCTAGGATTATTTAATTGGAGGCTCTATAAAAATCTGGTAACTCCTAGAGATGTTGTCTAGGACAATCTTTTTCAATTCTCTGAACTAAAAACCCCTCATTTTATGTGTCAGCGTCATGCTTGAGCCGTCAATTTTCGAAATAATTGACATTAATCATAAGTCATAAGTCAAATTGTCACCTGAGTGGCTGAGTTCTCAACCAAGTTGTAAAGATTTTTTTTTCCTTCGGTTGTAACTTACGGGCATATTTCCTAGTACTACAATAAAGGAATATAATTAGCCAATGCAGCAGTCTTGAGTCAGTTTTGATGCAAATAAGGGGATTGGAACATTTTGACCAACCAACGTCCTGTTCGCTTGGCTTATAAGCCGTGCTTTTTCAGCTAACGAACAATATTTTTCTCTCACAACAAATTAGACAATAAATTAGCCAACAGCACTTTTAGTCATGGCTTATCGGCCAAGCGAACGGGGCACGAGTCCTCCAACAAGAAGTCAAAAAGAAGGAAAAGAAAAAAGGATGACAACAGACCGGACCTGTAACACCTTAGGTGTTTGGCTTCCACAAAATTTGCATTTCATCTCATAAACATATGCATCATCCATGTCACCATACCATTATCACTGAAATATACATATGCAACATTCCCAAATTCTGTTTGTTAAATACTGGATTGCTTATGAATGGTAGTAGTGCAACATGTGAATGTAACATGAGTTTCTCATACCTTGAAACATGGCAATATGGTAGTAATGTGACAAGTGTAAAATAACAACAAAATCATGAAACATGTGAAACATTGCATTGCAACATTTGGGTGAATTGCTTGTTTTGTTGCTTCATCACATGTGATCATTTGAAATGGGTATAGCATTTGTGTAAAGTGGTTGATTATGGTCTAATACACTTTAACTACACTTAGGGTAATTGTTTGGACATTGTTCATGTGGACCAAAATGACCAAATTGCCCTTTTGTGGAGGTTTGACTTTAAATTACCCTAGAGTGGCACAGTTTGACTGATTTAAAAGACCAACTTAGAGACTTTGCATGACTGTGCACTCTTTACCAAAGTTGTAGCTAATTTATCAAGGAACAAAAGTTGTTTTATGATCAACTCATGAAAATGTGTGGAACAGCCTCAAACATGGCCCACAAGTCAAAATTGAAGGCTGATTCAAACACTTGAAAAATTTCTAAGTGTTAGAACTGGATTCAGTTTCGTGTACCCAACTTATTCACCTTGTAGATCCCTAACAAAGCCAAACCAGCTCGAGCTCCAATAGTAAGAGTTGTAGTTCACATATAGATGTTCAACTTTGTTAACTATGGCATAATCTAGATCGTCACAGATTAGGAGCTAATCACCGTCTAACTTGCTCTGTCAGTCGGGTCTGAAAGCATCTAGGCCCCTAGTTGGATTTCGGTGATTAATGTCAATACAAGATTACTATGACTAACGTGTGTTTTACAGAGGCAATTAAGTTAGGTCATGGTAAGGGAGATCGATTGGGCAATCGAGGTTGTCATGCTCCTACGATGGAAATCATTTCGGTTTTCAAAGGATGGACGACAAGGTTAAGGATAACTAGTTCTAAGTGTCGATTGGAGTTGGAGAGACACTTAGAGTAGTTTAGGACTTTGTTTTTCCTTTGGCCGTACTATGAAGGGGGGTATGAACGGGTAGCTTGACCTAGTTGAGTCTAGTGAGTTAGGTGTGGTGCACACTTGTTTAAACTAGCTCTAGGTAGCTCCTATGAATGCCCAAGATCCTATGGAGCAAACTTCATTCACATATGTTCGAATGTTGGAAGTGAATGGAGGGTCAAACACTGACCGGACGCTGGCTCCGGTGCGACCGGACGCTGGCCGCAGGGTCCGGTCAGTTCATTTGACCGTGAAGAACAAGTCTGGAGTGACTGGACGCTGGAAGGTCGTGTGACCGGACACTGAGGGCTAGCATCCGGTCGACTCCAATAAGGGTCTAGACTTGGGAAAGAGTGACCGGACGCGTCCGGTCAGTGGTGACCGGACCCTGAGTATCTAGCGTCCAGTCATTTACAGTAAGCATCCAAGAGCGACCGGACGCGTCCGGTCGGTACTGACCGGACCCTAACAGCGTCCGGTCATCATTTGAAAACTGTTCGCGGGTTGAACTGACCGGAGCGTCCAGTCAAAATGATCGGAGCATCCGGTCATCCCGCAGAAGCTCATAACGGTTCGTTTTTCAGGCTGCCTTATAAATAGAGGCTCCACTCGTGAGTGGAGTAACTTTTGCTCATTCCAACAGCTGAGAAACACGTTTGTGAGTGCCAAGAAGAGCAAGGTCCTAGTGAGGTGTTTGTGATTTGAGAATCCAAGAGAGTAGCCTCACTAGCAAATCAAGAGTAGCAAAGTGTGCATCCATCTTCTCATTAGGCTTCGCGTGGTCAAGTGAGAGTTCGTGCTTGTTACTCTTGGTGATCGCCATCACCTAGATGGCTTGGTGGTGATCGGGAGTTTGGTGTTCACCCGGCGGAGCTTGTGGGTGACCCAACTCAAGTTGTGAGCGGCTTTGGGTGATTCGCCGCGACGGAGTGTCGAAGAATCAACCCATAGAGAGCACTTGATCCTTGCGCGGATGAGGGGGAGCTACACCCTTGCGCGGGTGCTCCAACGAGGACTAGTGGGGAGTGGTGACTCTTCGATACCTCGGCAAAACATCGCCGCGTTCCTTTCTCTCTCTATTTACTTTGAGCATTTACCTTGAGTAATTCAATACTTGTTTTACATCCATAAAATTGCTTGCTAGAGTAAGTTTGGAACTTAGGTTGTGAGGTTGTTGTGCATTAGTTTGATATAAACACTTTTCTAGGCACAAGGGGTTAATTGGGCTATCCGTATGATTTGATTATTGCAAGAGAATTTAGAATTAGCCCAATTCACCCCCCCCCTCTTGGGCATCTTGATCCTTTCAATTGGTATCAGAGCCTCGTGCTCACATTTTTAAGCTTAATCGCTTAGAGCAAGATGTCTCACGGGGATGGACCTCCTCCTATCCTTGAGGGAGATGATTTTCCATATTGGAAAATCCACATGGAGGCATACTTAGAAGCTCTAGATGTTGGAATTCTACGAGCCGCCTCTTAAGGGTTCCCAGCACCTAGGAATGCCGCACAACTTCAAGGTGATGAAGTGAATTATGAAAATGGAATGCAAAGGCTCGCAACACTATCTTTCGAGACCTTTGCAAAGATGTGTTCAATCATGTAAGGAACCACAAAGACGCCCATGCACTATGGTCGGACATTTGTGCGCTCCATGAGGGAACCAAGAGTGAGCGTGAGGAACGCTATCATCTTGTGATTAAAAAGCTAAATTCTTTTAAGATGTTTCCCAAAGAAAGTGCTAATGAGATGTATTCTCGATTAAATGTTCTTGTAGAGGAAGTCAATGGGCTTGGACTTACTCAAATGTCACCATCCGACGTTGTGAGAAAAATCTTGAGTGTCCTTTCCATTGACAAATATGGGCACATTGTGACCGTGCTACATCAAGGTGATCTTTCCGCCGCTACACCGACACAAATCTTGGGAAAGATCAATGCTCATGAGATGTACATGCACATCACACCACAAGATGGCTCATCCTCTACAAAGAAGAAAGAGAAGGACTTAGCATTCAAAGCTAGCCAAGACAAGGGCAAAGCAAGACTTGAGTATGAGAGCTCAAGTGATGAAGATGATGAAGAAAGCCTTGCCCTCATGGTGAAGAAGACCACCAAGATGCTAAAAAGGCTAAACAAGAGTGGCATCAAGTTTGATGGCAAGAAGAAGAAGTTCTTCACAAGCTCAAGAAGAAAGCCAATCTCCAAGATGGATTGCTACAATTGTGGCGAACTTGGCCATCTAGCTCATCAATGCACAAAGCCCAAGAAAGACAAGTTCAAGAACAAGGGCAAGAAAGATGATTCAAGTGATAAAGATAAAAAGAAAAAGAACAAGCCATATAAGAAGAGAGATGGCAAAAAGAGGGACTTCCACAAGAAGAAGAAGAGTGGCAAGGCCTACATTGTCGGTGATTGGCTCACGGACATTGATTCATCAAGTGGATCATCCGATGATGATAGTGACGATGAAAAGGTGGCCACCATTGCTATTGATCTTGCATCTTCACCGCCACCATCGCCATCATCCTCTACACACCTATGTCTTATGGCCAAAGGTGAACGCAAGGTAACTAAGAGTGATGATAGTAGTGATGATGAACATGCTAGTGATGATGATAGTGATAGCGATGATGATGACTCACCTACATATGATGATCTTGTCAAAATACTAAGAAAATATACTAAGATCATTAGAAAGAGTAGAGCTACAAATGAAAAACTTGATGCTAAAAATGACTCACTCTTAGCTAAGTGTGATACATTAGAAAAGGCTAATGATGAGCTTAAAGAAACAAATGATTCTATATCATCCAAACTCAAGGAGCTAAAATCTTCTAAGAAAGAGCTTAAAGATAAAAATGATAAACTTGAGTGGGTGCACAATGAGCTTATCACTAGTCACAACAAGCTAAAAGAAGAATATACAACTCTAAAGATCGATTATGATACCCTTATTATTGCACAAGAATTCTTACCAAATGAGCCACATGATGCTACTAACCATGTTGTTAAGATTGATATAGCTACCTCATATGATGATTTAATTGATGAAAGCATTGAGCATGGATCTAGTAGCAAAGGCAAGCAAGTGGTTGAGTGCAATGACTATGATGAGTATGTCAAGCTCAAGAGTGACAATGAGAAGCTCATGAAAGATCTTGAAGAGATGAAAAGTCACAACACCATCGTGCTGGAAACTCTTGATCATGACAAAGAGGTGATCCTTGAGAATGAGAAGCTAAAAGAAGAAAACAAGAAACTCAAGGAGGAAAAGAACAATGATATTCTCAAGGAAGAGAACAAGAAGCTCAAGATGGAGAAAGAGCATCTCAAGGTGGGATTGAGCAAGTTTGCTAGAGGCAAGCATCTCCAAAGTGAGCTACTCATGAATACCATCATGAAGATGGATAGAAGTGGCATTGGATATATGGCAAGTGTAGAGAAGAAGAAGGCTCAAGCTCAACACCAACAATCAAAGCCAAAGCCAAAGCCAAAGAGATGTTTTGAGTATGGACAAGAAGGTCACTTTGCTCATGAGTGTCAAACTCCACCACCACAACCCTTGCCCAAGCATGCTAGACCCTTTGCTTTCAATGCTCACTACATGCTTAGAAAAGATTCGAGTGGAAAGATGAAAGTCATGTTCTTAGGTCCCCCTCCCCCCAACAAGAGTAGGCCTAAGAAAATTTGGGTGGCTAAGTCACTTGTTGAGAAGGTGAAGGGCCCTCAACAAGCTTGGATCCCTAAAGCTTGAATCTCTTGTGTGTAGGTGAACTACAAGACCGGTGGAAGTCATTGGGCTATTGATAGTGGTTGCACTCAATATATGACCGGTGATCCCCGTATGTTCACCTCACTAGATGAAGAGGTAGATGGACAAGAGAAAATAACATTTGGAGATAATTCAAAGGGCAAGGTTAAAGGATTGGGCAAAGTAGCAATCTCAAATGATCATTCCATCTCCAATGTACTCTATGTTGCTTCATTGAGCTTCAACTTGCTATCCGTTGGGCAATTGTGTGATCTTGGCTTTCAATGCTTATTCACCGAGAAGGAGGTTGTTGTATCCAAAATAGATGACAATCAAGTGATATTCAATGGATTTAGATACAACAACTTATATTTAGTTGACTTCACCTCCAAAGATGTAAACTTGAAGACTTGCCTATTCACCAAAACAACACTTGGGTGGCTATGGCATAGAAGACTTGCTCATGTTGGGATGAGCTCACTCAAGAAGCTTATGAAGAATGATTTGGTGAGAGGGTTGAAGGATGTAAAGTTTGAGAAGGACAAGATTTGTAGTGCATGTCAAGCCAGCAAGCAAGTTGCAAACACTCATCCAACCAAAGCTTTCATGTCAACCACAAGAGTGCTAGAACTCCTACATATGGATTTATTTGGACCAACAACATACAAGAGTTTGGGAGGAAATCTCTATTGCCTTGTGATTGTGGATGACTATTCAAGATATACATGGGTGTTTTTCCTTCATGACAAATCCAAAGTTGCATCTTGTTTCAAGAAGTTTGCCAAGAGAGCTCAAAATGAATTTGAAGTGAAGCTCAAGAAGATAAGAAGTGACAATGGCAAAGACTTTGACAACACAAACATAGAAGCTTATTGTGATGAAGTTGGAATCAAACATGAAGTCTCCGCAACCTATACTCCTCAACAAAATGGTGTAGTTGAGAGGAAGAACCAGACTTTGATCACTCTTGCAAGGACAATGCTAGATGAGTACAACACCCCCAAAGCTCTATGGGCGGAAGCAATCAACACCGCAAGTTATGCATCCAACCGCCTATTTCTTCAAAAGTTCCTTATCAAGACACCGTATGAGTTGCTCAATGGGAAGAAGCCAGACGTCTCCTTCTTTATGGTGTTTGGTTGCAAGTGCTATATCTACAAGAAGCGGCAACACCTAGGGAAGTTTCAAAGACGTTGTGATATAGGTTTTCTTGTTGGCTACTCATTGAAGTCCAAAGCATATAGAGTATTCAATCATGCCATCGGCTTGGTTGAAGAAACATATGATGTGGAATTTGATGAATCTAACGGCTCCCAAGGAGCACATGAGAATCTTGATGATGTAGGTGATGAACCATTGAGGGAGGCTATGAAGAATATCCCGGTGGGAGATATCAAGCCAAAAGATGATGAAGATGATGTACAAGTCATTAACCAACCTTCTTCATCAAATGTACCACAAGATGGTGAAAAAGATAGAAGAGTAGAAAATGAAGATACTCATATCTCCTATGAGCAAATGGTGGTACAAGCACAAGATGTTGATGCTCCACAACCTCCTCCTCAAGTGGTCAATAGAAGAAATACACCTCTCCTACAAGATCATCCACAAGATCTCATCATAGGGAGTCCATCAAAGGGTGTAATGACTCGATCTCAAAAACTTACTTCATTTATCGCTCATCACTCTTTTGTCTCTTGCTATGAGCCTACCAAGGTAGAAGAAGCTCTTAAAGATCTGGATTGGATCAATGCCATGCATGAAGAGTTGAACAACTTCACTCGCAATGAAGTTTGGAATCTTGAAGAGGGACCAAAAGGTGCAAGAGTCATTGGAACAAAGTGGGTGTTCCGCAACAAGCAAGATGATCAAGGTGTTGTTGTGAGGAACAAGGCAAGACTAGTTGCAAAGGGATTCTCTCAAGTTGAAGGTTTAGATTTTGGAGAAACCTTTGCACCGGTTGCAAGATTAGAAGCCATCCGTATCCTTCTTGCATATGCATCACATCATGAAATAAAACTATATCAAATGGATGTGAAAAGTGCATTCTTAAATGGCTTTATTAATGAACTAGTCTATGTTGATCAACCTCCTGGGTTTGAAGACCCTAGATATCCTAATCATGTTTATAGGTTGTCCAAGGCACTATATGGGCTTAAGCAAGCCCCAAGAGCTTGGTATGAGCGCCTTCGGGATTTCCTTATTGAGAAGAGCTTCACCATTGGGAAGGTCGACACCACACTATTCACCAAGAAACTTGATGGGCATATCTTCATTTGTCAAGTATATGTTGATGATATCATCTTTGGATCATCAAATGAAGACTCATGCAAAGAATTTGGTGAATTGATGTCTAAGGAGTTCGAGATGTCAATGATTGGTGAGCTTATATTCTTTCTTGGTTTTCAAGTCAAGCAAATGAAAGAAGGCATCTTCATCTCTCAAGAGAAATACACAAAAGATCTTCTCAAGAGATTCAAGATGGATGAATGTAAGCCAATCAAGACCCCAATGTCTACCAATGGACATCTCGACCTAGATGAGGGAGGTAACTCGGTTGATCAAACTCTCTACCATTCTATGATTGGTAGCTTGTTATATTTAACCGCATCTAGGCCCGACATTATGTTTAGTGTGTGTATGTGTGCTAGGTTTCAAGCTAGTCCTAAGGAAACACATTTAATTACCGTAAAAAGAATCCTTAGGTATCTTAAGCACACGCCAAGCATTGGTCTTTGGTATCCCAAAGGAGCTTTATTTGAATTAATTGGCTATTCCGATTCGGATTACGCCGAATGCAAAGTTGATAGAAAGAGCACGTCCGGAGGATGCCATTTGCTTGGTAGATCACTTGTGTCTTGGTCCTCCAAGAAACAAAATAGTGTGGCTTTGTCCACCGCTGAAGCGGAATACATTGCCGCGGGTGCTTGTTGTGCACAAATATTATACATGAAACAAACTTTACTAGACTATGGAGTAGTTCTAGAGAAAGTACCTCTTTTATGCGACAATGAAAGTATGGTAAAACTTGCAAATAATCCAGTTCAACACTCTCGCACCAAGCATATAGATATCCGCCATCACTTTCTAAGAGATCATGTAGCTAAAAATGATATATCACTAGAAGGTGTAAGATCCGAAGATCAATTAGCGGATATCTTCACTAAACCGCTAGATGAGGCTACATTTTGTAGATTGCGGAATGAGCTCAATGTACTTGATTTTAGTAACTTCACAAAAAATTGAGCTTGTGTTGTCCCTTGCATTCATTGTAATATACAACATGTTTAATTTGTGGCAATGCATATAGGGCTTGTCTAACATGGTTAAGATAACCACCGAAAAGCGTGTGAAGAAGCTTGACCTTGGATCAAACTTGACAAGCAACTAGATTTACTTACAAGTATTACATATGCATGAATGTTGTTTTGTCGTTTTGTTCCATTTGCCCTCTTGTTGCCTATTTTCTTAAAAAGAATTATAGCATAAGGCAAAATATTTTGAAAAATATGAGGGTTTGAGAGAGGTCACTCACATCAGTCCCAATTGGTGTTTATTTGGATCTTATTCAAGTTGGGACTTGATTGGGAACAGGCAGCGCGAAGGAAGGTTGAAGGTTTGCTGGAAAAGGTGCACCGGACGCTGCACCAGACGCTACTGTCCAGCGTCTGGTCAGTTCATAGGAGGTGAACTGCTACTGAAGGAGTGACCGAACGCTGCGTCTGTGTGTCCGGTCAGGAAGGGTTCAGCATCCGGACGATCAAGGAAGGTCTAGCAGTACTGACCGGACCCTGCCTGCGTCCAGTCATGGACCACCGGACGCGTCCGGTCCCGATTCCAGAGGTTTTGGACCTCTCTGGAATCGACCGGACGCTGGGTGGTAGCGTCCGGTCGCTACCACCGAAGCGTCCGGTCAGTGGATCTCGCGCGTTTTCAGGACTCCGTTCTCCGATTCCTTTTCTGTCGCGTGTGGGGAACTATTTAACAGCATACATACCCCTGTTCGACCTCAACCTACCGTAACCTAGCCCAAGCCGCCGCCGTAGCCTAGCCGCATGCCACCTGCACCGGTCACCTCGCGCCCGCGCCGTCATGCCCTCGCCTCACCACGCCACCGCGCTCGGCCCCTGCTCGCCAGCCATGCTCTAGCCAAGCCCGCAGCCGAGCTACGAGCCCTGTCCTCGCACGCCACCACCGGCCCGTTGCAGCCACGCGTCGCCGTCCCGCACGCCACCGCGCCTGCTCAGCACCTTGCCGGCCTCCTCGCACCCTAGCTCGCCGCTCCATCGTTGCTAAGGCTGTCCGTCTTCACGCCGAAGTGCCCTAGCCCTACCATCCCCTTGACTGGTAAGGCAAGCTTTATTTTTCAATCTTGATCTTCAATGGTGACCTAGATCGATTTGCAGTCTCTGATTCTCCATTACATTCAGGACATTTACCCTAACCCTAGCCCAGCTCCGAGGATCCCCCGCGTGACATCTTATCTATTTTCGGTTCGCGGATCGTCAGGTAGAAAGCCATACGATTCAAATTCGCATCTACATTGCTTTCTCTATTAGGGTTTTGCATCTATTAGACATATGGTATTTATTTGTATATCCATCTATTCTATCGTGCAGCGAGTCAGTTTCGTTGTGTTTCGTCTGGCAGTTGGCAGTCAACTCGGAGCCAAGCTCGCGAGTAAGGATCGAGGCCAAGCCTCGAAAGCGGCAGTTTGATAGTTGATCTTCATCAGCGATAGTTCACCATCTTGTCAGTTCAGATGGCTCGCACCAAGAATGTTGGTGGTGGCCCAGGTGATGATGATCGAAGGCCCCCACCTCGCTAGCCAGCCGGATCTAAAGGCAAGTCAACCAAGCAGGTAACATCCAAGAAGCGGAAGTACCCCCAACGCAGAGATAGTGAGAGCAGCAGCTGTTGTAGAGGCCGCAGAGCGTGCTGAGAGAGGTGGTACCCGTAGCGGAGTTGTCATTGTAGATCAGCCAGTTTCACCCACAGTCAGAGCTACGATTGAGGATGTTGAGCATCGTCACGGTAGTCCAGCTGGGACTGCCACGCTTGTAGGACGATGGGTTACCATTGAGGAGGGTCCGTCAGCACAGCAGCAGCCCCCACCAGCAGAGCCTCAGCCAGCTCAGGAGACTCAAGAGGGTCAGGAGACCGAGCTGGCACCTCAGCTACGCCGCTCGAGTCATACCAGTGCTGCAGTTTGTTGAGTTTGAGGTCTGGTTTCCTCCGAGGAGAGATGAGAGAGCAGCTGAGGGGTTCTACACGCCACTGCAGGAGGATTTCTATAATGCATATCTTAACAGTGGGGCAATGTTCAGATCTCAGAGGGTCTATCAGATAGAGTCTATTGTGGCAGCAGCCGGAGAGAGCATTCGGCAATACTTGTCATATTTGCCAGGACTAATAGATTTGATTGGATGGACGGGCATATATGTACCTTCTTGGGTCCGTCAGTTTTATGCCTCGCTCTACATCGATCCTCATCACAGATTCATTCACTTTGCTTTCAAAGGCAAAGACTACAGAGTGACTAGTGGCAGAGCCAGGAAGATACTGAGACTACAGGAGCAGCCTGTAAAGATGCATGAGGTTTGCTATGGACACCAGGAGCCTCCCAGGCATCCTCATGGAGGGCAGGTGCCCCCTACAGATTTAGTGCGGCATTGCTTCAAGGAGCCGTTTGGAGAGGGGTCGAGCAGGAACCCCGATGACTTGACTCCTACAGCGAGGATACTAGAGGCCATCATCAGGAGGACACTGCTTCCCAGGTTGGGATACAGGGAGGGTCTGACTCGCTTATAGCTCTGGCTTCTCAATGCCATCATGCAGATGATAGTATTTGACATCTGGGACCTCCTTCTTTCAGAAATGGAGGATACTATAGCTGAGGGATTCAAGGGTCGTAGGCAGCTTCCCTATGCTCACTGGATCACGTTCCTCATCCGCAGAGTTGTGCTTGATAAGCCCCCTGGCATGATGGATGAGTATACAGGTGTCACTACAGAGTTTCCAGCCTACAACCTGTCATAGAGGATCAGACACACCACTCCTTAGGCACCCAGACAGCCTAGCCGTTGTCCCGACGTGCTAGAGTCCGCAGCTCAGCAGGATGAGATCATCAGAGGGATTACAGCCACTGAGGAGGAGGAGCTAGAGGCACAGCAGGAGTTGAGCGAGTATAGTGACAGCTCCGACGATGACTACTAGCCTATACCTCAGATGCCTCCACGCAGACATGATGCAGAGGCCGGTAGCTCCAGTTCTGCACCACCTGCTCCGCAGACAGACCTCGCTCTCATAGCTATTCTTGAGCGGATGCAGCAGGATCAGACACGACAGGCACAGGAGACAGCTACCAACTTCGCACAGTTTTAGGCTCGTCAGGACGAGTTTCAGCGGCAGCAGCAGCTCCTTCAGCACCAGCAGTTACTTATGCAGCAGCAGCTCATGGGATTCATGCAGCATGTAGTGACAGCCATTGGGATCCCACTGCCACAGACTTCGCCCCAGCTTGCATAGCCTCCTACCACTTCGACGACTCTAGCAGTACAGCCCATCGGGCTCCAGAGTCAGGGACAGCCTCTAGCTCAGTTTACTTCACCTCCTGTATAGGTGTCCCAGTGGTTAGCCTCACCTGGTGTAGCCCCGCAGTTCACTCCTTATCACACGGGTTTCTCACCAGAGCAGTCTTCCTCGCTATTCATGCCTGACACGTCAGTCTCTAGGAGTCTTGGAGCATCTTTCAGTGAGTTGACTGGCATGCCTACTCCGCCTCACATGCATACTGCCGGTCCATCTGCAGTAGCTCCAGCTATCATGACTACTCAGAGGCTCCCCTTGTCTGTCGCCTCATCAGATCCTACGATAGACATACTTGCAGCTTCACAGGCAGCACCAGCCCCAGCTCAGACCCAGACCGCTTCAGTGACACTTCCTGCTTCAGAGGGTTAGTCAGTTCAGAGCTCAGGGTCCAATGATGATGGCGCCCAGTTCCATCTTGCTCCTCGTACTTCAGCGCCCAACTCGTCCGCTGCAGCCTCGCCGACCGACCCTTAGGTTTTGGTGTTTGACGCCAAAGGGGGAGAGGGTTTGAGTATGTAGACTTAGGGAGAGCGAGTTTTAGGGGGAGCTAGTTATCTAGTATTAGCTTATTATATACATTTGGAGTTTTATTTGTGTGATACACTATTACTTATGCATTCGTGTGTTTACTTTCATGCATACTATTATATATATATGATAGTGCTATCTATGTGATTGTGATATTTGACATGTGTGATTTCTACTTTGCATTATCTATATGTCATATCACTTGTGTAATACTCATTTGTGTTTTGCTTCCGCGTTTATACTTCGAAGCAAATGAGCTTTGTTATTTGTACTCATGCTTAATTCATATCCTTTGAGTATATTGTGTTGGTTTGGGTCATATAAGCTTGACTAACTCTTTTGTTCTTATTGACAAAAGCTTATATGAACCAAGCCCATCAAAAACCTCACTCCACAACATACTCGAGGTAGTATTGTCATCAATCACCAAAAAGGGGGAGATTAAAAGCATCTAGGCCCCTAGTTGGATTTCAGTGATTAATGTCAATACAAGATTACTATGACTAACGTGTGTTTTGCAGAGGCAATTAAGTTAGGTCATGGTAAGGGAGATCGATTGGGCAATCGAGGTTGTCATGCCCCTACGATGGAAATCGTTTCGGTTTTCAAAGGATGGACGACAAGGTTAAGGATAACTAGTTCTAAGTGTCGATTGGAGTTGGAGAGACACTTAGAGTAGTTTAGGACTTTGTTTTTCCTTTGGCCGTACTATGAAGGGGGGTATGAACGGGTAGCTTGACCTAGTTGAGTCTAGTGAGTTAGGTGTGGTGCACACTTGTTTAAACTAGCTCTAGGTAGCTCCTATGAATGCCCAAGATCCTATGGAGCAAACTTCATTCACATATGTTCGAATGTTGGAAGTGAATGGAGGGTCAAACACTGATCGGACGCTGGCTCCGGTGCGATCGGACGCTGGCCACAGGGTCCGGTCAGTTCATTTGACCATGAAGAACAAGTCTAGAGTGACCGGACGCTGGAAGGTCATGTGACCGAACGCTGAGGGCTAGCGTCCGGTCGACTCCAGTAAGGGTCCAGACTTGGGAAAGAGTGACTGGACGCGTCCGGTTAGTGGTGACCGGACCCTGAGTATCTAGCGTCTGGTCGTTTATAGTAAGCATCCAAGAGCGACCGGACGCGTCCGGTCGATACTGACTGGACCCTGACAGCGTCCGGTCATCATTTGAAAACTGTTCGCGGGTTGAACTGACCGGAGCGTCCGGTCAAAACAATCGGAGCATCCGGTCATCCCGCAGAAGCTCATAACGGTTCGTTTTTCAGGCTGCCTTATAAATAGAGGCTCCACTCGTGAGTGGAGTAACTTTTGCTCATTCCAACAACTGAGAAACACGTTTGTGAGTGCCAAGAAGAGCAAGGTCCTAGTGAGGTGTTTGTGATTTGAGAATCCAAGAGAGTAGCCTCACTAGCAAATCAAGAGTAGCAAAGTGTGCATCCATCTTCTCATTAGGCTTCGCGTGGTCAAGTGAGAGTTCGTGCTTGTTACTCTTGGTGATCGCCATCATCTAGACGGCTTGGTGGTGATCGGGAGTTTGGTGTTCACCCGGCGGAGCTTGTGGGTGACCCAACTCAAGTTATGAGCGGCTTTGGGTGATTCGCCGCGACGGAGTGTCGAAGAATCAACTCATAGAGAGCACTTGATCCTTGCGTGGATCAAGAGGGAGCTACACCCTTGCGCGGGTGCTCCAACGAGGACTAGTGGGGAGTGGCGACTCTCCGATACCTCGGCAAAACATCGCCGCGTTCCTTTCTCTCTCTATTTACTTTGAGCACTTACTTTGAGCATTTACCTTGAGCAATTCAATACTTGTTTTACATCCATAGAATTGCTTGCTAGATTAAGTTTGGAACTTAGGTTGCGAGGTTGTTGTGCATTAGTTTGATATAAACACTTTTCTAGGCACAAGGGGTTAATTGGGCTATCCGTAGGATTTGATTATTGCAAGAGAATTTAGAATTAACCCAATTCACCCCACCTCTTGGGCATCTTGATCCTTTCAGGGTCAATTGATGACTGAATCGCGTTTCAGACTAGCTACAGTGCTGGCTGTTTCAGAAAACCTCCGACGCGTGTATGCCGCGCGTCGTCGGTCGCCTGCTCATGCTACCACGCGCCGCGGAAGCCCTAGCACGGCCGGCCATGACTTGAGCTCGCCCAACGTGCCTGTCAATGTGACAGAACCGCCCAATTTATACAAGATCAAGTACGGTTGTCCCCACTAACACGTTGACACACCCATACTTTCACTCATATAAACCTGGTAGTCCGCCGAGTGTCCCGAAAGACCTTGGTAAATCAACATCACAACCAAGATCGCATGATTAAGCAAATACACATCACATACACAGGGTTGCAGCGGAAATAATATTACAAAGGGGTTAACATATAATAGTACAAGTTTGGGGTTTCAAAACCGCTTAGTGAAAACAACATAGCTTTCAAATGATTACATTAATATAAGTTCCAAATATATTGCTAGCATAGTGACATCATCTGACAAAAGCATATAGATGAGAAGTAAGTATAGAATCACCGAGCCCACCGGTGGTTAGCCACCATCATCAACAGGTCGAGAACATCACCTGCAACAAGGTGGGATAAACCCTGAGTACTCGAATGTACTCAGCCAGACTTACCCATCGTAAACCAAAAATAAAGTGACACCAAGGATTATGCAAGGCTTTCTTTAGTGGGCTAGCTGACTTATTTGCGAAAAGCATAAGCTATTATGAAGAAACCATTTTAAGTACTTTGCATCATCTTTATTATGACCTATCCATCTAGGTAAGCACCTGTACTATAGCAATCACTTGATTAACCAATAACATCCAGTTACCAATTTAGATTTAGCATATCCCATACCATCCAGATAACCATCATTGTTCCGTAATAATTACTACGATGAAGTAACTCGAGTCAAGTGCTCACTATCTAGGAGCGATGGTGATTCGAATCGATTCCTAACCAGCTGGTGATTTATTCCTTACACAAACCTCACTCACCCGCTAAAGTGAGATATTGATCACCGAGTCAACTTTCCAGAAATCTCGAGTTTGCCAGGAACCACATGTACCCGGGGGCCGACCGACTACACTTTGGTCTTATCATCTCGCTCCCGTGTCCTACCACACCTGCTCCGGCACAGTGCGTTGCGGGCAATCTACTCGGCCCAAAAAATCTCCTAGCTTCGCGGTCGGAAGGTACTTTATCCGGCCAGCTAAATGTAAGGCATGCGTTCAACATGACTCGAGGCCCAACAACGGTCGGTCCTTAATCGACACAGACAGAAACTAACAGCACCCCAGAACCCTGTCTGGTTGCCTCTAACTTTTTCCGTCCGGTCTCCAATTCTCCATCACATATGTTTAATTCTAGGATATCATTCTTTCCATAGCTAAATTCTTCCAGTAACCACCTATCAATGTAGGTGACCGAATATCACCGATCGCTACCGGTCTAAGCAAGGCTAAGCAGTTATTCGATCCTGACCTAACAGGGTAAAAAGGTAATAAGGTAGGCAAGGATAGTAATAAATGCATCAACAGTTTCAATCAACTCCTACAACTTAATGCAACAATATATAACTCATATATAGAAAGAATTGCTTTTATAAATTAGGAGACTTATAATGCTCCGGGGCTTGCCTGGGATCCAACACAAGTCAGTTCAGTTAACTTGCACCATCCTGGTGACATCTCAGGTCCTAGCACTCGCTTAGTCCTTCCATCTTTGGGACAGATCCATCAAACACCGTCTTCGGGTTTGGCTCCAACATCACGTCCTTCACGTGGTTCATCTAGCATACCTAGATGAGATGCAATATGCAAGTGCATAAATATGAAGAATAGTACCATGAGACATATCACAAAATAGCAAGCAGACAAGCATAGTTTACACTAACACACTTAAGTACTTTGCGATGCTTAACTTAAACATCACACAATCTATTATGTTAAGATGGAAAAGAAGACGACAACACCAATCATGACACAAGTTTTTCTCAAGATCTCAAGTGCTCTAACTCAGTCATCATTCAAGGCATACGTCACACTTAACAATATACAAGCAAGCACTATAATTGGAATCTGCCAATTTCTGGACATGCAAACAGCAGCTACAAGATTTAGCTATAACTGGAGTTACACAAATCCAAATGACTTGCAAGAAGACATTATGGAAAGCTTATGAAATTTTTTACAATTCATCTTTAATCATCTTATCATGATTCTCAAGTTAACTAAGTCAAATATACTCATTTATAGAAACTGGTCCACAACTGACAGAAAGCAGCCATTTCTGAAACCCAACTTTAAACAGGCATAACTCACAAACTACTTGGCCAAATGACACCAAATTTTAACAGAAGCTAGATACATGAATTATATACAACTTTGTTATTCTCATATTAAGATGATTTTATAGTTAGAAGGATCAACTAATCCAATAATTACAGCTCTGTCCAAAACATAGACAGAAACTAACATGCCACTTTAAACAGCTATAAATGGAGTTATATATGTCCCATAATTGTGATTCTAGACTTTTTAGAAAGCTTAGAAAATTCTAAACAACTTTGTTGTAAACACCTAAAGCTAATTATACTATTAAGAAGGCCCCACAACACCAACAATGAAACCCTGTCAGAGTTTGGGCAGAAACAACCACTGATATTTAAGCAAGTATAACTCATGATCTACTTAACCAAAAATCATGATATTTAGCTTTTTGAAAAGCTTAATAAAAGTACTACAACTCATGTATTATCACAAAGTCATGATTCATAACCTAACTAGGCCAATTAATTTAATCTTGCAGGCCTATTCAGAATAGGGGTAAGGCAATACAGGCAATTTGTTATTTTTATAGATCTTAAACTATCAAGCCTAAAATACTGAAATTTTTACCAGACATCACTAATCACATCAGTAACACTTCATAAAAATTTCACATTTATTTGAGTAAAATAACTGTAGTTATAAAAAGAACAAGACATGACTAGCATTAAGAACCTAACTGCCTAAATCTATTTTGACAGCTAAACCTTTAAACTAAAACATGTAATATTATAGATCTAGTGCACAGAGAATTTCATAAGGATTCCAAAAAGTCCACATTTGTTATTTTAGGATTTTTCTACTAATTAATACGGATTTTCAAAGTGTAGCATTCAAAACTGTAAAAACCAGAGAAAACAAGGAAATTGAAATCTTGCATCGGGGTCCCTGCGGAAAACATAAATTAAACGTCAGCGAATCGACCCTTCTTGGCACTATTCACTAGAGTCACAAGTTCTTCACAAAACCCCCTGCCTTTTCCCTTATTCGAGCGCGAGGTCCCTCTTCTTCCTCCTCCGGCCGGAACAGAGCAGCACGACGGCGCTCGCTCTTCCGGCCACCGTGGTGCTCACCGGCGGCGAAGAAGGGGTGGAGGAGCACCAAGGGAGCATAGCGGATCCGTAGGACTAACTTGCTCGGCCTGAGATGAGCCCGGACATGCTGGCCGCGGCAGCGGCGATCTTGGCCCTCCTCGGCCATGGCGGCGCCCGCGCACGGCCGGCTATTTCAGCTGCGAGGAGACGCGGAAGTGGAGGTGGACGGCAACGTTCGTGTAGCTGGGCGTGGAGAGTCCGAGGGGCAGCAGCAGCACTGGCAGCAGTGAGCTCGGCGGTGGCATCCATGGTGGCCGTGCTCCGACGTGCGCGCACGCAGAGGAAATGCACCAGGGAGGGCGAGAGCGAGGGAGGGAGGCATGGAGACACCCGGGCGCTCGGTTTGAAGCAGCAGGGCACGAGGCGGCGCATGGCACAGAGGTCGAACGCGCGTCGGCCATGGTGGGGCGCGCTCTGGTGCATGGCCGACATGAAGTCATTTCATCGAGCACGTGGCGTGCGTTGCTGTGCCCGACTTGGAGTCCGTTTCCGGCATATTCGGTGCAGATTCGGACCTTGGCGCCTATAGAAAAGTTGTTGTCCTCAGAATGCTCTTTGACTTTGATTAAGGGTGCTCGGCCATTAGGCTGTTGGATTAGCATATAATTAGTACTAAACTTGATAGTGTCGGTGATTTGACAGCGACAAGCAAACATCCAAAATTGATGGTCGAAATGAAATGCAACTGGTGCCATCTTCTTGTATGTTCTTCCCCATCATGTAAGCTCCAACTTTTACATTTGGATCAACTGAAGTTGCTTAGCAAAATTTGGAGAATGCGGAATGTCATCGTCGAGGCCCAAGATTTCAGACTTAGGTCTACAAACAGCGGCAGTTTCGATCTTGTAACCTCTGTTTGCATCATCTACAAACTGAACTAGGGCGTACTCCAAAAACAAACTATGTTGTACTCAAAACAAAGAACAACTTTTATTAAAGGATCAAGGTCTGGATCAGCTTGGTTTGCAAGATATAAAGCTCCAAAGTAGGGTACCCGCAGTCCAACCTCAGTTAGGACTTAGCCAAATTCCTGGGCTCCAAAACAGCACTGTATTGAATCTTGTGACTTCCATTTGACTAGGTTAGAGGCCAAAATAACTCTTGACCTTTAAACAAAGTTTGTTTTACATGATATGGACTACAACTTTCATTTAAGGTCCAACCTCAAAACTGGTATAGAACCTACTGTTCTACTTTGACCAAAGTAGGATCACGATGAAGCTTAAATTATCCTTTTTGATCCATTGGAGCGTTTTCGTGGCATTTGCCCAACATGAACCTTTCATGACTTTTGTTGTAGAGTTCATCTAGAGTCATTTGGGCATGGTTGCAAAATTTGGTTGATGATCGAGAATTCCCTTCACTTTATAAAATAATTCAAGCAACGACATAACTCGTCATTTCATGTGACTTCTTGATTCCAAACTTCACGAAACTTTTCCATGGATCAATATAGGTGGTTATTGATATGAGACACATGAAGATATTCCAATAACACCACCCAAGCATATATCTTGAAAAGGGGTCTATAGGCGAGCAAAGGTGCAATCTCCAAGTTTAGGTTGGGGCTCGTTTCTATAGGTTTGACCTTGACATCTTCATCATCACTTAATATACCATGTTTTAGCTCAAACCCATTGCTTAACTGGTGGCAAACACCTGGGGTGTTACAGCCCTCCCCCCTTAAAAGAATCACGTTCCGAGATTCACGACGAAAGACTTTTATGGAAGAGAGACATGCTACCAGTTTCCAATATCAGCGATAGCTTTAGGCTACATAGCTTCAAGCATAAGAGAGGCTAATTTGGCCAAGACACTTTCTGATACTTGTCCTTTGTAGTAAGTTTTGTCTGAAGAATTTCCTTCATTGACCTTCATGAAGTATTGTTACTTTGGGAGGAATCCAAGATAGCAATGTCCTACGTACTTCGTCCTCGATGTACGAAGAGCGATACAAACATAGACTAAATACTTGTAGCATCTACTTCCCTAGTGGATACAGCACATACCATATGGACTTTGCACTAGATGATAATCTTCTGAAGGATACTCGTTGTAATGGTTCCATGTGTGCAGTTCTCTTTCTCTGATAACAATATTGTATGGTCTGAGTCTGCCGAGTGAGTGGTAAACATAATAGCTGACTCTGTCGGCTCAACGTTCTCGATGATTATTTCTTAGGGAGCCTTGGGATCCAAGTTGCAACAGTGATCTAGGTGGAATCTGATGCAACCTCTTGGGTAAAAACACATATAAGGTACCAAAGGCATATCAGCATTGGAGAACCATTGACATAGAAGGATGTTAGCGAGGCTTGGAGGACAACACAAGTTGCAAGTAATCACAAAACTAGGGACTAGTTCACTACCAAGCAGGTTGAGCACAATTTGCCTTCATGGTGCAGTTGCACAGCAAGTTAGGTTAACTTGCATCGTAGCAAAACCAGCTTTCTTACTACATTTGTCGTCGAGGCTTCCATTCTAAGGCCAATCAATATCCCAAAAACCATAATCCAAAAATCTGCGGTTTGACATCTTTCCAATTGCTTTCGAATTGCAAGGGCACAATTTTTGACTTCTAGAACACCTTGACTGCTCACGCATTGCTGATCTAAGAGGGCAAAGGCAAGGCACATAGGGGTGCAATTAGTCTTCTCAAGGGTATGGAGGATTGTCTAATCAGCAATACACCTACAAGTTGTAATTTCTTGGCAGGAATAACAAACACAACTGTCTAATGCAAATGATGATCGCAGTCACAACGGAATTGTATATTCTGTACCCTTTTGTTTTCTATTCATATCTCACAAACTACTGCTCCAATATGCACAAATTTTTGTGGACATGTAGATCCATGGGTCTTCTAACTACTCACCAAAATTCAACTCAAATGGACACCGTTTGACCATCCAAACAATTCATCTACCAAAACTGCTGTGTTCAAAAATGGCAGCAAACCAAGCCAACAAGATATCTCTCTAATCCGATGTTTTACTCAACCAATACTCAAACTAACTTAAGACATTGAAGGGTCCTAAGCAATGAATGAGATCACCAAGTTTGGGGTCAATCCAACTTCGTTTGAGTCACTAATTGTTGGCTTGAAGATGTTCGGTTCTATACCTTAAAATGTAGACAGATTTCTCGTTCTTCTCTTTCTTTGCTTCATACGTTGTGGTGTGTGTTCTATACTCTCGATCCCTTTGGATAGCAGCAACAGCCTTTCCCTAGCTGAGGATGGAGGCTAGAGTTTTCCTTACATGCTTCTCTGGTAACAATTTCCGCCGTTGATCTAGATACCAACTTGACGATGCACAAGCATTGGACTTGTGGCTATTTTCGCATGGCACAAAACATTATTCCACATGTAGGGCATTTCTACATTGACAAGGAACCATTCCTATATATCCTTCGGCACTTCATCCAATAGAGTCCGGACACATGTGTTAGTGGCACCTTGGGGCACAAAGATGCTGACTAAAACTAGGGACGTGCTTTCACTAGCTCCTACCTAGCCGATACCATGTCTTGTACTATATACGTGATCGTCCAAGATGGAATTGACTTGATAGCACATTTGGAGAAGAAGTAGCACTTGCATTATGGGGCCAGGTTTGCTGTTTCCTTGATCAACATTGTTCTGTGAGATCTGGCCTTCATAGTTACCAAATAGTCGTTACCTAACTGAGGACTAACTTTCCTACTGGTAACAAATTAGTTGTCCCTCAACACTTAAAAATGTTCCAAATCTTCACTCTTGATAATAAAAATTTTGGTCGAAGCCTACAGATGGTCGCCATTGAAGTCAGCAGAAAGGGGTCACACCCAAGAAGGTCAGTTCGTCTACGTCATCCTTATGCACCTAAAGATTGAGAACTTGGACAGGAACTCATATATACCAGGTGACCTATTACATCACATAATATCCTGGTCCATTTATCATCCGACTGGTAACTTGTTTAACCTTAAAGGTGGTGCATCTTTCTGATCCAACGAAAATGACATAAGTTGCTCACTAGATGACCGATGTCATTATAGGGACAGTCACATCGAGTAGAGTCACTTGTCTACCCTCTTGCAGTCTGTTTAGGTTCCTATTAGTGACCTGCTCTTCAAAGGTTAACCGTTGGACGACTTCACAAGGGAGTCCTATTGCATCTAGTTCGACATATAGATTGCTTGACATGATAAGGAGAGATAACCAAGGAAGAGCTCACGTGAAAATAACATGTCGATGTAGTTCTGTAATGGATCATGACTAGAAACCTCGATACCAGCGCGTGCCGAGCAGCACAGCCTTGTGTGTGCACCCACAGGAGGCTCTCGGTTTCATCGTGGCACCGTAGATCGCTAATTGTGGCACCATTACTGAACATACAACCTACAAGAAATCTCACATGGCACAAATTGGGTTGCATAGGAGGAAGCACTATGCGAAGGAGGGATAGCAAACAAAGGTAGTCACAAGGTTAGGAGTCAACAAGCAGGGGATCTGAAAATCAAATCACAACGCAAGAGAACATAGCTTAATTGCTAAGGACAACTGAGCAGGGGACTTCTTGCCGAAATTCCATATACGTCTTGTGTCCACCAAGTGATTACCAAAACTTGGACGTGGTTCTAGGATAGCGCTCTTCAACACTCGTATGCTTACCGAGGAAAAAAAGGGGTGATAACTATGGCACTAATTAGATAACAAGCATACATACCCACCACTTGGCTAAACTAGAGGACATTAAGCATGTAACCACAATTATTTCTAGCAAGGCTAAGCACACACTTTTCTCAAGCACTTCCTATTCAAACAACATGGAACACGGCATTCTTGTTTAACTCCACACAAGGAAAATAGTGCAATACATCGATCACAAGTTACTTAGTACTCAGAACAAAGGAAGGGAAGCATATTTATGCACAAGCACAATAATGATGCATGCTCATCCTATTCGTCCTCACGAAATTGCCAGCCTAAGGTGGCAATCACGTTCTATGTCGGTGGCATAACACGTACTCTCTCGATATATAGCTAGTCGTCAGCTACATTCAATCTACGCATTCGTGGTTAGCGTACCTGCAGACAAATTCATTGCAGCCCATTCCCATACGAGATAATTAAGCACATAATGAAAGCAGTAAACTAAGATACTCTCCATATATACATCCCTAGATGTATATACTTCGATATCCATAGCTACCCGATAAATATACCCGCAATTAAGTACCTTCATATATATATGGGTGTAACATGTAATTATTCCAGTAGCCACAGCTAACTCTCCCCTAGACCAATAGTTGGACGGTCATGCTCTCACAACTCACACTTACCTGGACGTAGAGGCAATTGATCCATACATTACCATTCAAGCGAATGGCATCCATACAATAGCACGCCGTATGGACGACGAAAGAAAAATTGCAATAAAGTACATCCCTTAAAGTTAGTACTTAGATAGCCACCTAATAGTCCTTAACTGGGCATAAAGGAAAATGTCGCTAGCATAGTTTTGCAAATAAGTTTTGACAAATTTGCCTGTAGCTAAAGTTTTAGTTAAAATAGACCTTTTAAAACCAAAACTTAGCTTTTAAAACTATGTATCTGACAGTATTATGCTTAATCTCGCTCTGATACCAGCTGTGACAGAACCGCCCAATTTATATAAGATCAAGTATGGTTGTCCCCGCTAACACGTTGACACACCCATACTTTCACTCATATAAACCCGGTAGTCCGCCGAGTGTCCCGAAAGACCTCGGTAAATCAACATCACAACTAAGATCGCGTGATTAAGCAAATACACATCACATACACAGGGTTGTAGCGGAAATAATATTACAAAGGGGTTAACAAATAATAGTACAAGTTTGAGGTTTCAAAACCGCTTAGTAAAAACAACATAGCTTTCAAATGATTACATTAATATAAGTTCCAAATATATTGCTAGCATAGTGACATCATCCGACAAAAGCATATAGATGAGAAGTAAGTATAGAATCACCGAGCCCACCGATGGTTAGCCACCATCATCAATAGGTCAAGAACATCACCTGCAACAAGGTGGGATAAACCCTGAGTACTCGAATGTACTCAGCCAGACTTACCCGTCGTAAATCAGAAATAAAGTGACACCAAGGATTATGCAAGGCTTTCTTTAGTGGGCTAGCTGACTTATTTGCGAAAAGCATAAGCTATCATGAAGAAACCATTTTAAGTACTTTGCATCATCTTTATTATGACCTATCCATCTAGGTAAGCACCTGTACTATAGCAATCACTTGATTAACCAATAACATCCAGTTACCAATTTAGATTTAGCATATCCCATACCATCCAGATAACCATCATTGTTCCGTAATAATTACTATGATGAAGTAACTCGAGTCAAGTGCTCACTATCCAGGAGCGATGGCGATTCGAATCGATTCCTAACCAGCTGGTGATTTATTCCTTACACAAACCTCACTCACCCGCTAAAGTGAGATATTAATCACCGAGTCAACTTTCTAGGAATCTCGAGTTTGCCAGGAACCACATGTACCCGGGGGCCGACCGACTGCACTTTGGTCTTATCATCTCGCCCCCGTGTCCTACCACACCTGCTCCGGCACAGTGCGTTGCGGGCAATCTACTCGGCCCGAAAAATCTCCTAGCTTCACGGTCGGAAGGTACTTTATCCGGCCAGCTAAATATAAGGCATGCATTCAACATGACTCGAGGCCCAACAACGGTCGGTCCTTAATCGACATAGACGGAAACTAATAGCACCCCAGAACCCTGTCTGGTTGCCTCCAACTTTTTCCGTCCGGTCTCCAATTCTCCATCACATATGGTTAATTCTAGGATATCATTCTTTCCATAGCTAAATTCTTCCAGTAACCACCTATCAATGTAGGTGACCGAATATCACCGATCGCTACCGGTCTAAGCAAGGCTAAGCAGTTATTTGATCCTGACCTAACAGTGTAAAAAGGTAATAAGGTAGGCAAGGATAGTAATAAATGCATCAACGGTTTCAATCAACTCCTACAACTTAATGCAACAATATATAACTCATATATAGAAAGAATTGCTTTTATAAATTAGGAGACTTATAATGCTCCGGGGCTTGCCTGGGATCCAACACAAGTCATTTCAGTTAACTTGCACCATCCTGGTGACATCTCAGGTCCTAGCACTCGCTTAGTCCTTCCATCTTCGGGACAGATCTATCAAACACCGTCTTCGGGTTTGGCTCCAACATCACGTCCTTCACGTGGTTCATCTAGCGTACCTAGATGAGATGCAATATGCAAGTGCATAAATATGAAGAATAGTACCATGAGACACATCACAAAATAGCAAGCAGACAAGCATAGTTTACACTAACACACTTAAGTACTTTGCGATGCTTAACTTAAACATCACACAATCTATTATGTTAAGATGGCAAAGAAGACGACAACACCAATCATGAAACAAGTTTTTCCCAAGATCTCAAGTGCTCTAACTCAGTCATCATTCAAGGCATACGTCACACTTAACAATATACAAGCAAGCACTATAATTGGAATCTGCCAATTTCTGGACATGCAAACAGCAGCTACAAGATTTAGCTATAACTGGAGTTACACAAATCCAAATGACTTGCAAGAAGACATTATGGAAAGCTTATGAAATTTTCTACAATTCATCTTTAATCATCTTAGCATGATTCTCAAGTTAACTAAGTCAAATATACCCATTTACAGAAACTGGTCCACAATTGACAGAAAGCAGCCATTTCTGAAACCCAACTTTAAACAGGCATAACTCACAAACTACTTGGCCAAATGACACCAAATTTTAACAGAAGCTAGATACATGAATTATATACAACTTTGTTATTCTCATATTAAGATGATTTTATAGTTAGAAGGGTCAACTAATCCAATAATTACAGCTCTGTCCAAAACATAGATAGAAACTAACATGCCACTTTAAACAGCTATAAATGGAGTTATACATGTCCCATAAATGTGATTCTAGACTTTTTAGAAAGCTTAGAAAATTCTAAACAACTTTGTTGTAAACACCTAAAGCTAATTATACTATTAAGAAGGCCCCACAACACCAACAATGAAACCCTGTCAGAGTTTGGGCAGAAACAACCACTGATATTTAAGCAAGTATAACTCAAGATCTACTTAACCAAAAATCATGATATTTAGCTTTTTGAAAAGCTTAATAAAAGTACTACAACTCATGTATTATCACAAAGTCATGATTCATAACCTAACTAGGCCAATTAATTTAATCTTGCAGGCCTATTCAGAATAGGGGTAAGGCAATACAGGCAATTTGTTATTTTTATAAATCTTAAACTATCAAGCCTAAAATACTGAAATTTTTACCAGACATCACTAATCACATCAGTAACACTTCATAAAAATTTCACATTTATTTGAGTAAAATAACTGCAGTTATAAAAAGAACAAGACATGACTAGCATTAAGAACCTAACTGCCTAAATCTATTTTTACAGCTAAACCTTTAAACTAAAACATGTAATATTATAGATCTAGTGCACAGAGAATTTCATAAGGATTCCAAAAAGTCCACATTTGTTATTTTAGGATTTTTCTACTAATTAATACGGATTTTCAAAGTGTAGCATTCAAAACTGTAAAAACCAGAGAAAACAAGGAAATTGAAATCTTGCATCGGGGTCCCTGTGGAAAACATAAATTAAACATCAGCGAATCGACCCTTCTTGGCACTATTCACTGGAGTCACAAGTTCTTCACAAAACCCCCTGCCTTTTCCCTTATTCGAGCACGAGGTCCCTCTTCTTCCTCCTCCGGCCGGAACAGAGCAACACGCCGGCGCTCGCTCTTCCGGCCACCGTGGTGCTCACCGGCGGCGAAGGAGGGGTGGAGGAGCACCAAGGGAGCATAGCGGATCCGTAGGACTACCTTGCTTGGCTTGAGATGAGCCCGGACGTGCTGGTCGTGGCAGCGGCGATCTTGGCCCTCCTCGGCCATGGCGGCGCCCGCGCACGGCCGGCTATTTCAGCTGCGAGGAGACGCGGAAGTGGAGGTGGACGGCAACGTTCGTGTAGCTAGGCATGGAGAGTCCGAGGGGCAGCAGCAGCGCTGGCAACAGTGAGCTCGGCGGTGGCATCCATGGTGGCCGTGCTCCGGCGTGCGCGCGCGCAGAGGAAATGCACCAGGGAGGGCGAGAGCGAGGGAGGGAGGCATGGAGACACCCGGGCGCTCGGTTTGAAGCAGCAGGGCACGAGGCGGCGCATGGCATGGAGGTCGAACGCGCGTCGGCCATGGTGGGGCGCGCTCTGGTGCATGGCCGACATGAAGTCATTTCATCGAGCACGTGGCGTGCGTTGCTGTGCCCGACTTGGAGTCCGTTTTCAGCATATTCGGTGCAGATTCGGACCTTAGCGCCTATAGAAAAGTTGCTGTCCTCAGAATGCTCTTCGACTTTGATTAAGGGTGCTCGGCCATTAGGCTATTGGATTAGCATATAATTAGTACTAAACTTGATAGTGTCGGTGATTTGACAGCGACAAGCAAACATCCAAAATTGATGGTCGAAATGAAATGCAACTGGTGCCATCTTCTTATATGTTCTTCCCCATCATGTAAGCTCCAACTTTTACATTTGGATCAACTGAAGTTGCTTAGCAAAATTTGTAGAACGCGGAATGTCATCGTCGAGGCCCAAGATTTCAGACTTAGGTCTACAAACAGCGGCAGTTTCGATCTTGTAACCTCTGTTTGCATCATCTACAAACTGAACTAGGGCGTACTCCAAAAACAAACTATGTTGTACTCAAAACAAAGAACAACTTTTATTAAAGGATCAAGGTCTGGATCAGCTTGGTTTGCAAGATATAAAGCTGCAAAGTAGGGTACCCGCAGTCCAACCTCAGTTAGGACTTAGCCAAATTCCTGGGCTCCAAAACAGCACTGTATTGAATCTTGTGACTTCCATTTGACTAGGTTAGAGGCCAAAATAACTCTTGACCTTTAAACAAAGTTTGTTTTACATGATATGGACTACAACTTTCATTTAAGGTCCGACCTCAAAACTGGTATAGAACCTACTGTTCTACTTTGACCAAAGTAGGATCACGATGAAGCTTAAATTATCCTTTTTGATCCATTGGAGCATTTTCGTGGCATTTGCCCAACATGAACCTTTCATGACTTTTGTTATAGAGTTCATCTAGAGTCATTTGGGCATGGTTGCAAAATTTGGTTGATGATCGAGAATTCCCTTCACTTTATAAAATAATTCAAGCAACGACATAACTCGTCATTTCATGTGACTTCTTGATTCCAAACTTCACGAAACTTTTCCATGGATCAATATAGGTGGTTATTGATGTGAGACACATGAAGATATTCCAATAACACCACCCAAGCATATATCTTGAAAAGGGGTCTATAGGCGAGCAAAGGTGCAATCTCCAAGTTTAGGTTGGGACTCGTTTCTATAGGTTTGACCTTGACATCTTCATCATCACTTAATATACCATGTTTTAGCTCAAACCCATTGCTTAACTGGTGGCAAACACCTAGGGTGTTACAGTCAACCAGCTCACCAGTCCCATTTCCATTTCCTCCGCTCGCCCGTAGCTCCGCAGCAACAGAGCAGCAGCTCCGCCATTGCCTACTGGGCGTCGCCACCGCCTAGCTCACGCCTTGTCGCAAAAACGCGTTGCCCAGCTCGTCAGTAGCTTCGCAGTGATCTCCTCTACCTCCTCCACTCCACCGTCGGTCCTATTAAGCCTTGGTAAGAGCGAAATCGCCATTTCCTTCCATCACCCCCATGGCTGACCTCGCCGGAGATGGCGCTCCATGCGGCCAGCTGTCCTCGTGCTTTGCCATCCCTCCTCTACCTTGAGCTAGGTCCAGTGCATGCCACTGATGCTCGTAGGGTCACCCATTCGAGCCGTGGTGCCGTAGTTTCGCCGAAGCCGGCCATGCCGTGGCCGTACGCCGCCATGCTCGTCGCCACCCCCCGGTAGCCGTGACAATAGCATCGATTGAGGACACCGCTAGATGCGCACGGGCAAGGCGAATGTCGTAGCACCGCTGACCTCGCTGGAGGAGCCACCGGCGACGAGCTACGCCACCGTCTCCTTCTCCTCCCCTGTATGTCTCTCTGTCGGGCGGGTCCCGGTTGTCAGCCGCTGAGGCTAAGGCGGGAGCCTAGCTGGGCCGTGTCGTTTCTGGGCCGCACCTACGCCTGCTTCGCGGGCCGCCGTTTCTTCGGGCCGGCCCACCAGTAGTTGAATTGGTGTTCTTATTTTGTTTTGTTTTATTATTTCACAGATTTGTGTACATATTTAAAAATATGTAGCTCTTAGATGGTAGATCCAAATGATGTGGTTCCAATTTTGTTGAGTTCATAATAATGTCTAGTTTCTATTAAAAATATAATCCATGTCATGTTCTGTTATGAAAATGGGAGTTTCTATTTATCTCTTTTAATCATGCAAGAATTAGGGATAATTATATCTTTTTCTATGTAGCTCCAAATGGCATAAAAATTTTATGGTGTACTGCTCATATCATGAATAGCTTGTAGTTAAATTTTCATATATTTTGGACAATGTATGTAGGAGATATAAAATTCTCTTATTTGCTTGGATGGATCTTGTGTGAATTTTCATAATTTTTCTGTAGATCCAGTAAAGGTAAAATTTGGTGAGTGCTATTCTTATGCTAGAATGATGCTAGGAAAAATATGAAATCTATTGCTTGACACTTTTCATTAGGGTTTCCTAATTATGCTAAAAATAGACATGCCACCTGTTATTTTGGATACAGCAAGTTCTGCTTGCCCAATGACTTTGAAATTTTTATGGTAGTCTATGTGAAGCATGAGATAGCTACTATAATTTTTGTAGATTTTTCTGAATAGTTTTACTATATATTGCTTTAATCACCTAATTAACTAAATAAATTTAAAAAGGATAATAAATAATTTATTTAGAAGTTGGCACTATACTTTCTAGTGTTCCTCTGGTATGTGCAACAAGTTGGTAAACTTGGTTTGGTCAAATTAGGCTTTTACATCATCATTAAATAATTAAGTTAGTAACCCTGTCATTTCTGGACAGAGTCTAGATTTACTGGAATTTAATTTGGTTAACGTAAGAATCATGCTGTGATGTTTACAATTGATTTGTAGAGAATTTCATAAGTTTTCCAGAATATCCTCATGCAAGTCAGTTGGATTTGTAGAACTCTTATTGTGATTGAATTAAAGGACTACTTGTGTGCATATGAAACTTTAAATGTTAATTTATGTATGCCTTTACTATTTCTAAGTTGGTGGTAATGTTCCTAGGTGTTAGGCCTTTAACTAAAGATGAGCATCTTTATCTTAGGTTATGCAAGTTAGGTAAGTTGATCTTGTTCTTTAAGTTAAGTTAGATACATGCTTAAAGTGATTTGAATAGAGCTATTTTACTCAATAAACGGGTGTCCAGTGATGTTTTCGTTAAATATTTACTGTGATTCATTCATCATGAGCATCATATAATTCCTTATGCATCCATGATATTTATCTCGTGCATTGGCATGCAATAGGTGTACCGGAGGGAGTAACACTGCTGGAATTCGAGGAACCGAGCGAGCAGCAGCAGCCGACATTGGAGGTTCAGGAGGTGCAGCCTTCAGGAGAAGTGCCAGACGAGGACGCCGTTGAGTGCCTGGATCACCGTCCTTGCAACTTTGTGAAAGGCAAGCCCCGGAGCATATTAAGCCTACTAATTTCTAAAATGCAGTTACAGTATTATTGTTACATATATATATTGTTGCATTAAGTTTAGGTGTTGGATGCAAACACTTGCTGTATTAGTTATCCAATCCTTGTCCAGATATTGATACCCTGAATCCTATGTAGCTCAGGCTCGTGTAGTGCTTAGCCCTGCTTAAACACGGTAGAAGTCAGGTGATTTCTTGTCACCTGCGAGATATAGGAAGATACATATGACACGGTTGGTTATATTTGCTATCGTGGAAAAGAACCATTCTTAATTTAAAATAAAGACCGAACGGAGGCTTGCCGGTTTGCAGTGACTCCGTCTGTGTCGATTAAGGACTGAATCTTGGAGCCTTTCCTGTTCATGTTGAACGCATGCCTCTCTCTTAGTTGGCCGTGTCTGAAGACCGACCGCGAAGCCGAGTAGCTCACCTCAGGCCGGGAGTCGATAAGTATAAAGTGCGCCTTGGAAGGGAGCCGTAGGCGTGAGTCCAAGGGCAGGTGATCTAAAAGTCCTGATCGTCCTGGTAGAAGGGTAATCCCTGAGAGTGCTGGTGCTGATCGAACCCGCGAATTTGGTTTCTGAGATGGTCCAAAGGTGACCCACGGCTACCATTGCTAAGTATGCCAGGGTGAGAGTTAGAAATACCCCCTCATCTGAGTTGTAATTCGATTCGAGTCGCCGTCTCTCCCGGTTAGTGAAAACTTGACGGGCTTATCTCCAATGTAGATGCACTAAATAACATAATGGTTCGGAAATGATGATATGATGATGACAGCTTTATTATACCTGCTATGGTTAATATTGTTTGCTCCTAATAAATGAGTGCTCTAGTACAGGTGCTAATCTAGTGGACAGGTAAATGATGATAAGCTTGATGCTAAATTTAAATTGGTTACTATAATCATAAGCTCTTTTATGCAACTGTGTCAAGCTAGCCACCTCATAAGCCTTGCATGATCCTTGGTGTCTTTTATTTCTGGTTTGACGGGTAAGTCTAGCTGAGTACCTTTTCGTACTCAGGGTTTATTTCCCACCTGTTGCAGATGACCAGTTCTACTTTGGTTGCTACAAGTACTGCCTTCTCCCAGCTGGGGATAAAGACTAGACCGTTGGGCGCGGTCTCTACTAGTTTTCGTATATGTTGATGCTTTTGTGAGACATGACTCAGACTTGGCAATATATTTGAAAACTATGGTGTTTTGTACTAAACTATGTTGCTTCCGCACACTCAAACTTGGTTTGTAATATGTTATTTGAACTCTGATGGATGTAATTCGAATGCTACTTGTGAAATGTTGTAACGAATGATGTGTTGTGTTGAATTACTACGGTCTTGGTTTGTATGTCGAGAGTTGGTTGAAATTCTTCGTGATTTCCAGACTACCGGGATTATTAGAGCTTAAGTACAGAAATTTGATCGCTTCGATGATTATTTTTATACTTACATTCTTACAATTTAATCGGTTCTGTTACAGGACCGTCCAGTCGAAGCCGGCTGATTTGGACCAACGGATTGATGTTACAGAGCTGTGTTATCAGAGGCCCAGGTTGCCGCCGTCTAAAATCCAAAAGGCACACGGCAATCTGGGCCAGAATTTGGCTCCCGAAATCAGTTATTACTGGGCTGGGCAGTGGTCAGTGGTCACGCTAAAACCGTACGGGCCAATTATGGGTTGCTTAATCCGCCAAATCGCGGATGAATGGATGGATTATATAAGTAGCAAAAGCTCGTCCCATTTTCCAAGGGGGGCGATCCACCGCCCTCTCCCTCTTCCATTCTTCCTCCCCCGTTTCGGGGAGAGACGCCACGAGAAAAGAGGGAGCAGGCAGCGAAAGAAATCGCCTCCACGTCCCCGGTGGCGCCGGATCGCGCGCCAAATTCCTTGTTTTGCCACGGTTTTGGTGCTGCAACTTTTCTAGAATTTTTTGTTTTGGGTTAGGGGGGACTTTGGCGCGGTCTCCTGGGCTTGGATTATCCGCATTTTTGTTTCCCCCAATTTCTGCGGCTCAATTTCTTAACGGATTTGGGAATCGAAGGTAGGGGGCCCTGCATTGCTGGTTTTGCTCGATTTCGTGGGCGCATTGCAGCTTTGCGTGCCGATCTTTGCTTGGTTGCCCCCCCCCCCCCCCCCCCCCCCCCCCCCCCCCCCCCCCGAAATTACCCCACGTTCGTGATTCTTTCTGAGCTTCCTCGCCTGAGCTCGCGCATTTCTCCGAGCATCTCCAGGTGGTATCTGTTGCATAAGCTCTCTCTTGGTGCTCCAATTTCACGCAGTCTGCGCGCATGTATTCCCCGAAGGAGGTGGCATTCTGGGGCTGTTGCAAAATTCTGTATTGTTGTCCAATGTCCATCCCGAGAAATTTCTGAGGGGGGAGAAGAATTGCTGTTGGATTCCCAGGGCAGCTGCATTGACATGGTCGCAGTAGTGTAGGAGACAGAAAAGATGAGGCACTATTGGAGCGCATGGCTCCTGGCCCTGTGCCTCGTCTCTGTTCAGCTCCTCGTTGCAGCACAGAACTTGTCACCGCCAGCCTTGACCGCCGCCCCTTGTCAAAGAAGTAGACGATTTGGTAAGCTTATTTCTGTTTGTTTTATTTATTGGACTTCTATAGGTTCGCATGTTTAAGTTCTACTCGTGACAGTGGCACATTTTTGGTGGACATGTTGGCATAGTGGTGACACGCTTTAGTGATCTGCACAAAGTAGTTCTTTAATTCTGTTACGAATGAGAATTCAGAGCAAGGCATGCATCAGATGCCCTGTTGGTAGGATGCAGAGGGTGTCGAGGCTGCTCAATGGAACCTATGTTTTATGGAGTATATAGATGAGCTTAGGATTAATTTGTCACAGAGATGTGTATGTGCAATTTCCTTATCTAGGACATCCATGGTGCCTGAAAGAGGAACTATCAGATCATCGAAGTTTGATGGGTTTTTTCAAACCTGTCCATGATTTTGCTGATTCTTGTTTTTTGCCCTTGGACACCTGCAGCACCTTGATTTTAACTGTCGACAAGATGAAGTTTCAATAAAAAGAACCGTACCATTTATTTTTTGCGCTACTGTGCTAATATTGTGCATCACTGCATTGGTTCAGCAGAATGCTGCTTCAGTATTTTTGTTTCATAATGCTATATATATTTTGTGACTGTTGTTTCTTAGCAAAATTGTGATTATTATAAGTAATTATTGTACTAATGTTTGATTAACTTATAAATGTTCCCTCCATTTCATAATGTAGGGCATATTAGGTTTTCTTTTTTAAAATAAACTTTATAAACTTTGACCATCAATTAGTAAAAATACATGTATGTTTAGTGCACGAAAGATACATCCTTAGATTCATATTTCACATGGTTTTCTAGCAATTGAGAATGATTCCAAGATAAATTAATGGTGAAAGCATTCCTTGAAAGACTTTCCCAAATCCTAATACGCCTTGTAAAATGAAAATGGACGGAATAATTTACAATGGGACAAACTGTCCACCTGAAATTTAAAGGTATAAATATTGTTAGTTTCTAAAGGGTCGTGTTTTATGGTAATTCGTGCTACTTCTGTCACTCTGTGGACTGCTTGCCTGTTATATCAATAGATCTAGTACTGCTTAGTTTGCATATACTGACATAGTGACATTTTACTTTACATACAGGTGGAGCATATATGGACCTCATGCGGGCTAGACAGGGGATCTCTTGAAGACGTTAGAAAACATTTCAATTACAACCACGTATTTGACATTCTCCGTACGCTCTCTGGAAAAGATACTAAGGACAGCTCTCCTGAAACTGAAGATGTCAGCAAAGCACTGTCTCCAGAAATTAAAAACACTTTGCTGAACTGCTTAAGCAAGCATCCACTTGTCGTTGCTGCTCAGGAGAGTGCAAAAAACTTGCCTATTGATTATATCAAAATGCTTTTTGCCATGTTAAGAAGAGATGTGGCTCAAGGATCTCCAGGTGCAGCGGCAACTCCTGCACCACCGGCAGCTGTGAAATCAAATCCATCACATTCTTTAGGGGAACCTTCCTCAACAAAACCTGACAAAAATCCAGATCCTGTCAGAAACAACACCCAAAGAAAAGACGGTGCCCCAAACTGAAAAAATAGTGGCCAAAAAGGAAGATAACAGTGGCATGCCAGCCATTGCTGTCATTGGTTTGGCTGTGTCTGCTATAGCGTTGTTAGCTCTTCTCTGCTTATGCTGCTGTGTTTGCCGTGCAAACCAGGCCTCTTCATCTGATGTAAGGGTCTAAGGGATAATAAACCGCCTCTGATTCTGAACCTGAGTAATTTGTCTGGTATGAAATACACCCACCCACCTTTCTCCAGTGTACTGTTTGCAATTATGATGCCCATTTCGTTTCATTACAATCCTTTGGCCAACAACAAAATTGATGCTGTTAGTTTTGTACTAAATATTTACGATTATAATTTTGTATCACATAATTGAAATATTGATGGTGTAACTGTTGGTCAAAGCCTTGTAAAAAATGTAGGGAGTAATGTGCCATTGTCTTCTAGTATTGATTTACATGCTTTATTTTGTAGCTGCTTCTCTTAAGTTTTCCCAAGGAAACCCAATTGATATCAACAAGCTGGGAGCACTGCCGCTGAAGTCAGAGGCTGGCCAAAATGGCAATGTCAAACTAAGTTCATCTGAAATCTCTAAAACTGAGGTTACCCCAGCAGTCTACAACAGTTTGGCTGAACCAATGGCTGCTTCTACTGGTTCTGTCCCAGGATCAAGACCAACAGCTCCACCAGCTATGCCACCTCCAGCCCCTGCACCTCCGAAGGCTCCTCCCTCATCAACTCCACAAGCCCCTGCACCTCAGAAGGCTCCTCCCTCGTCAACTCCTCAAGCACCTGCACCTCTGAAGGCTCCTCTCTCATCAACTCCTCAAGCACCTGCACCACATTCAAAACCTACTCCAGTTCTTCACCCAGAGCCCTCATCACCATCTGCTCCAAAAGCTGCACCTCCACCAAAAGACGCACCACAGCCAAAAGCTGCACCTCCACCGCCACCAAAATCTACCGGCCCACCACCACCAGCAATGCCTGGTTCATCGAAAACACGTCCACCACCGCTTATGAAGAAATCAGGCAATAAGGTGGATGATGGCGCAAATTCTCATGAAGCTAAAACAAAGCTAAAGCCCTTCTTTTGGGATAAAGTAACAGCAAATGCTAATCAGTCTATGGTGTGGGATCACCTCAAGTCTGGATCGTTCCAGTAAGTTTATCGATGCCTTTACAGTTATTTACCTCAGCTAGCTCAATGTTGCAAGATCACACCAGTTACCTATAATGGTCCGCAGGTTTAATGAGGGTAAGATGGAAAACCTTTTTGGTTATAACTCTGTGGACAAAACAGGCGGTGATGACAAGAAAGATTTATTATCTAAGGATGTTCCTCAATTTGTGAGGATACTTGACCCTAAGAAGGCACAGAACCTTGCGATATCATTAAGGGCTCTGAGTGTTTCACCAGAGGAAGTATGTAGTGCAGTTAAGGAAGGTAAAATCGGTTTTCTGCCATTACTGATCATTTACATGCATAGGTCTCTTAATGCATATAGTCTTGTAACTGCATATTTATTCTACAGTTTTTTTAAAAAAAAAAGCAATAGTATTCACTTATGCTGCAATTATGTTTAATTTCTCCATCTTCTGGTTTAGAACTTCTCTTGTAATATTGGATATAGTGACGTTGCTACATGACTATATTAATTTGACCTCACCTCCATAACTTAAATATAAATATTAGAGACTAATCTCTTTTTTCTGAGCTAAGGTGTTAACGCATTTTCCAAATATCGAACATCGATCTTTTCATATGCAACCAAAATGGTTCCTCTGAGATATACTGTTTCCCGTCACTGTATTTTATTTCACCCACTGCCCTTGCTAATTTGTAGGAAATGAACTTCCACCGGACTTGATAGACACCCTACTGAAGTGGACCCCAAGCAATGATGAGGAGCTTAGGCTTCGACTGTACACTGGGGAACTGTCTCAGCTTGGTCCTGCAGAGCAATTCCTAAAAGCAATTATTGATATTCCATATATTTTCCAACGCCTGGATGCATTACTTTTCATGTCGAATCTACCAGAGGAAGCTTCAAATGTGAAACATTCTTTTGCTACTTTAGAGGTAATAACACATTCATTGTAACCTCTCAATTTATACATTATATATGACACTGATGTATTAATTTTATTTTTGTTTTCTTAGACTGATTCTTTTGCTCACTATTTGTGCACACCTGTAGGAGTGGATATTGATTTTTTTTCCTGTAGCTAATATGTAGTTGAGACAACTTGCATAAGCTCCTTCCAAACTCTACTCTTTGTATTGATCAATGTTCTTATCGGTGCTTTCTTGGCATTTCCTGATCAGGTGGCTTGCCAAGAGCTTAAAAACAGCCGACTTTTCTTGAAGCTGCTTGAAGCGGTCCTTAAAACAGGAAACCGGATGAATGACGGCACATTCCGTGGAGGAGCTCAGGCTTTTAAACTTGACACGCTCCTTAAGCTATCTGATGTCAAAGGAACTGATGGGAAGACAACACTTTTGCATTTTGTAGTTCAAGAAATCATTCGTTCTGAAGGTATCTGTGCTACAAGGGCTGCAAAAAAGCAGGATTGCAGTGTATCCAGTGTGTATGCCAATGATACTGACGGTAATAATATGCAAACTGAAGATGGTTACAAACAACTTGGGCTGAAAGTTGTATCCAATTTAGGTGATGAGCTACAAAATGTCAGGAAGGCAGCAATCCTGGATGCAGATCAATTGACAATGTCAGTAGCAAGCCTTGGCGACAAGCTTGTGAAAACCAAAGAATTCCTTAACACGAGCATGAAAAGTATGGATGAAGACAGTGGGTTTCACCACAAGCTGAAGCATTTCGCAGAGCAGTCTCAGACGAATGTTGCTTTGTTGCTAGAGGAAGAGAAGAAAATACGGTCCTTGGTCCGGGGCACTGTTGATTATTTCCATGGGAGTACAGGGAAGGACGAGGGCCTGCGGTTATTTGTGGTAGTTCGAGATTTCCTTGCAATGCTGGGCAAGGTTTGCAAAGAGGTGAAAGAAGCATCAAAAGTGGCTCCAAAGAAAACAAAGACCCCTCAGCCATCCCAAGCATCTTTCAATGATCCCAGGCGCAACCTATTCCCAGCAATTCAAGACCAAAGGGCAGATAGTTCAAGCTCAAGCTCTGATGAAGACGATTAGCTGTATATCAAATCAAGAAACCCGTTGTCTTCCCCTTCAAAGTGCACTGAATTGACCCTTCCAAACAATAGTGCACTGATACAAAATAAATGAAAATTCATGGGGGGGATGATAAATCAACGCTATTTTGGCCATTCACTGATCGACAATCAAATTGGGAAACCTGGGCACCTGGCTTGACTTTACACTGTTGTTGGTAATGGCAAATCATCAGACCTGATCTGGCATTCTTGGCCAAGGGGGTTGTTTGGCACTCTATCCCATCGAGCAAGAAGGATGCTCATGGTCGAGTCAGCATCTATCTGAAAGGTGACTGGAGGAAAATGGGCAATTCAAAGGAAATGGAAGAAAACTGAATCTAGTTTAGAGCCGGTGTAAATGCAAGAGGTAGTCTGACAAATACTGTTCTTCTGTTCACTGTACACATGTACCATTGTACCAAACACAGAGAAATGCAGCGCAGACTTGTGAATCCGATGGCTTTGTTTGTGATTTCACAATACCCTTGCAAACAGACCAACACAAAGTGTCACAAGAAATTTGTTCCATCATTTATGCTGTTGCTGCAGCTGAATGGTTCTCGGCAAACTCAAGCCAAGAACTGTGATAATCCTCTGATTAGCCTTGTTCTCAACGGAAATACGGAACTTGAGAGCCATCTCTTGGTGAAAAACTTCAGAGTAGTTTGTTGTTGGCTTTATCCATCTAGGAGACTAGAGGACTGGAAATATGCCCTTGTTAGCTCAGGCCATAATCATAACCAAGCGTTCTTCGCAAATTGGATGTCAATTATCAATGTCTCCGGGCACAACACTGTTTCAAATTCTTGGGATAATCTCGAGCAAAAATTCAGAACTGCCCGCATAAAACTTCACTGTGCATCATGAAACTTGCACTAGATCCACTGAAACTTAGAACTAAAAGAACAAAAGCAACAATCCAACAGCTTCCTTTAAGATCACGGTCCACGTTTTTCATGTCAAAGCACTACTCAGATTATGAACTCTTTGCTGCAGTGCATCAAATCCGCATAGCAGGACACCATATTCTTCCAATGATCCAATCCAATCTCAGAAATAAATTTCAAAACTGCACAGCACAACATTTCAGAATTTTCAACTGGACTGACCCAGACTTTGAATCAATCCAAACACGAAATGTAAATTGGAATACCGGGTTTCATCAACCAGTCATCCAAAGGATGCACCGTTTATAGCAACAAATACAGAACTAATCCTTAGCAAGCACAAGAGTAACCTAGTTTAGCAGTGGTACACAGGAACACACATCCCCAACTACAACGCAACACCTAAGGCGAGTCTAGAACGTACTACTTCACAAGCACAAGTTGATACGGCAGCACCCATAAGAGGTGCCACCACCGGAAGAAAGGCGTGGTTAGGGGATCTAGTCCTCATCACCAGCCGCGGCCTTGGCGCTGCCACCACCGGACTTCTTGGGGAGCAGCAGGTTATGGATGTTGGGCATGACACCACCGCTAGCGATGGTCACGGTACCCAGCAGGCGGGAGAGCTCCTCGTCGTTGCGGACGGCGAGCTGGATGTGGCGCGGCACGATGCGGGTCTTCTTGTTGTCACGAGCCGCATTCCCGGCAAGCTCGAGAACCTGCACGAACAGGGAGCGAATCCGAACGATTAGTCAAAATCCTCAATGGTTCGAGCAAATCAACCACCGAAACTTAAATCAGCCAAAATCCCCTAGTTATTCTACTTCAATCCAGGTAATTTTGGCAATTAACCACCAATTATATAGAAGTAAAAGAAACCCCAGGACCCAAATTTTCCAGTCATCGAAACCAAATCGAAGACTATAGCCGCAAAATTGAAGTCTTGTTACCTCAGCAGCGAGATACTCGAGCACGGCAGCGAGGTAGACGGGGGCGCCAGCGCCAACCCTCTCGGCATACTTGCCGGCCTTGAGGAACCTGGCGATCCTTCCCACGGGGAACTGGAGCCCGGCCTTGGAGCTCCTGGACATGGCCTTCTTAGCGGCGCCCGAGCCGATCGCCTTACCTCTCCCGGCCATGGCTACCCTCGTTAGGGGATCGACGAGGAAGGAGCAGAGGGAATCCGCAGCGAGAAGCGAAGCGAAGGCTTGGGAAGACGGGAGAAAGCGAAAGCGCACAGGATGACAGGACGGCGTTCGTAAGGACGGGAAGCGGTGGGTGGTTGTATTATATAGGTGCGGGCAGCCAATGGGGCGGGAGGGCGCGGATCGGTGACGTGGCTAGGTGGGGGTTGCCGTGGAGGATCGATCGTGACTGTCCGATGGGAGTTGGACAAAGAGTGCCGTCCGGTGAAGGGTTGGTTTTGGTTTTGCCGCCACAGCGTTTCGTCCGGATCGTGGGCCCCACGGGGACCACCGGGTCTTGGGCCTCTTTTTTTTTTTCTTATTACCCGTCAAAATCGGCCCGCTTGGTCCCAGTTGCATAAGCACAAGTTTTCCAGCTCGGTCGGCTGCTCCACTCTCGGCTGGTTTTAGCTTTTCACTTGTTTTAGCTTTTTATTCACAGAACACTGTTGAATTATTCGAAATCATCCAAAATCAGTCAAAAACTGATCAGCCGAACGAGCCCTTCGGCCTTGGCATTTTTCAGGTTTGCAAAAGATTGAAAAACAAATTACAAGTTCTACGGTAACAATTGGCACATTAGGCATAGTCCAACTCACTCCACTGGTACCAGTTACCTTAGGGTCTGATTGGTTGCTCGCACAACACTTGCATTGCATTACGAGTTATACAGCATTGGCTATGCCTGCACAAGCAAATGCAATTTGCTCTTGTTTGGTTGGGTTGAATTACTCCGTTGCATTATTTGTGTCTTTGTTTGGTTGAATGCATAATGATACGCTGCATTTAATAATTTACGTTTGGTTGCACTGCACATCTAAAATAGGCTTGGCAATTCATCGAACATGTCCCGGTCCACTTGAGGAGACGAGCAGGACATCCTACGCTATGAAACGAAGCTGCAACAGAAGTACAGAACTACTAGTATGCATGGAGCAGTCGTTGGGGTTGGTAGTGGCCGGATAGTACTTGTAGTAGTGCATGGCAGCGGGAGCGGCGTACGGCAGCAGCGGCGGAGGCGGTTGGTAGCTCTGTAACTGTACTCGAACGACAGACTTGCTCCCTCCTTCCGTTCCCGTACGCGGCGGCGGCGCGTGAGAGGCCCGCCGGATCCGTAGTTGCCGGCGCCGGCGTGCAGGGTCCGCAGCTCGACGACGTCGGTGTGGCCCTCCTTCTAGCGCAGGCGGGTGGTGAGGTGGTTGCAGTCAAAGCCGTCACTGGATCTGGGCCTGCGTCGCCGTGCGCCTCCGCGAGGGGGAGGACATGCCGTAACTGGATCTCGTCGGCCGCTGTGAGGACGAAGCCGCCGCCGTCTCCGCGAGGCTAGCAGCTGCCACTCGGGCACGCCATCAGCCACCGCTCGAGAGGCCGCGAGGCCAGCAGCCGCAGCTCGTGAGGCCACGCGCCCCTGCGCGAGCCGAAACCGCGAGATGTTGCACAGCGGATGCAACGAGACTGCAGTGCGGAGCGGCTGCAAATGCAGGCCTGCACAGGTGGATACGGGAAAATGGGGCGAATAGTGGGATGCAGTGCTTCGAGGAGAGTGCTAGCCTGGCTCTATACAGTAACCAAACAGACTGAGCTTCCACTACGTTAGAGCAAGTATAATAGTAGGTTGTAAGCCGACTAAATGCTGAGGTGGAGCAGAGAGGGGAGGAGAGAGAGAAGAAGCGGGCTGTAAGCTTACAGCCGGCTTAGGCACAAGAACCAAGAAAGTTTGTGAGAGAGACAAGTGGGCCATGTATTAACTGTAAAGAGCTAACTACTATATGAGTGGGCTGAGAGAAGGCTACAAGAAACCTTACAGCCAGTAAGCCGGCTGTATTATTAGCCTTGCTCTTAGCTAGCGAAGGAGCCATGCAGCCAACCAATCAGACCCTTATCTTTTTCCATAATGTACAAGAGCTTGCTTGGTTTACAACTAAATTTTGCCTTGTCGAAGTTAGGCAAAAAAATTAAAAAGATTTGGCAAGCAAATATGAGCAGTTGGCAAGCTTTGGTAGCTAATCAAATACTAGCTAAAATCATGACTTGCTAAATCCTTAGCTTGGTAAATTTTGGAAGTTAACCAAGTATGCCCTAGATCTCCATGTTTAGTTGTCATGCATAGACAAACCAAGTCTGATGAAACTATGTTTGTTTCTTTACATATTATTGCATATATAATCACCTTATATGTTCTATTAGAGGTCTCATGTTTTTAGTAAAGGTAGAGAACGTGAATATATGTTTTTTTTATCGGCTTATATAAATCTGCATTGTCTAGCATGGAAAAAAATGTACTACCTAATGTTGCATAGGCCTGTTGAGCACTATGCAAGCCTACATAAGAGCTTGCAACTAAGGCTCCGTTTGGCTTACTGAAACTTGGTTGAATTGGCTGAAAAACATTGTTCTGACCGAATTGTTGTGAGAGAAATACACTGTTCTGGCTGAAAAAATAAGCTGAATAGTGTAAATTATAAGATAAGCCGAACGGGGCCTAAATTGCACCATGTAAATTTGGAGGTCAACCAATCATACCCATAGTTATTGATGGTAACACACTCGATGTTACGCCCTAAACTAACTACTAAATTATGTCACGAGCATCGTGTTTGTGTAATAACACATGCGATAGAAGGTGTTGATAAATTTCTGGTAGCCTAACATAATATATAAAAATGTTAAATCAATGTTGATGCAATAGCTCATATATATCAAGTAGGGTTTAAAACCAAATTTTATTAAGTAAAAATACTATAGAACATGTGTGTAATACTTAAATAAAGTTGGAAGTGCAAACTTTGTAGATGACAATGAAATACTTGCTGTTGAAAAATAATATTGTTTAGAAATATTTTCAATAGCTTAGAAATGTAATTTGAAATATAGTTCAACTCAAAAAAACTTAGGGCGTGTTCGGCTGTTAGACAAAAGTACTGAGCACTAGTTTGTTCCGGCTGGTTTTGGCTGATTCAATAGTGTTCTGTGAGAGAGAATAAGCTAAAACAAGCCAAGCCAAGCCGAGCCGAACACGCCCTTAGAAAATTTCAAGCTTATGTATAGCTAGACATTGCTAAGTTTAGCAATTTATCTAGAGAGATTGGGTTAGAGGGTGATGCGATGTCTTAGCTCAACTAAGCAGCCCTATGTATCAGTTTCATCGTGGTGAAGTCGGTTTTGATTTAGAGGCAATGATTTGGTGGTAGTCGCTGCTTTAACATCCATACACAACACGTTCTCGGTCTATCCCTCTGGGCTAGGCGCGGTCACCAGGTCGCGGGGGCACGCCGTCACGACGTTGGCGCGCTCTACATGCGCACGCGTGCTGCCACGCTTGGCTGGCCTAGTCACCCTAACCCGACTGCGAGGAGCCACCATTGTTGTGGCTTGCTCGGCTGAGCGGCACTGCCTCTACCGCGCGCGATGTCGTGCCGTCGACCCACCTCGTGTCGCGACGCAGCCGCTGCTGCTGCTGTCGTATCACATCGCGCTCGAGCCTGCCCGCTGCATCGCACTGCATCACCTGCCGCTACACAACGCTGCGTCGCTGGCCCGCTTTGATGCCGCGAGCACGAGGCCGTGTCGCTGTCGCCTTGCCATTTATGGCACTACGGCGCGCGGGCCACGTCGGCAGCGAGCGTGTGGCCATCCACTAGCGCTTGGCTGTGGGCCACCCCGGTCGTGCCAATCGTGTCCTGCCAAGCACGCGCATGCCGAGCCTCTGACCAAGTCCCCACCACCTTCCATCCGCTCGCTTCTTCCCTGTCCGCCTCTCGGCTACCACCGTCGCTGCGCCACGCCAGAGCACCTAGACGTGAGAGGACGCCTTCCATTAATTCGTTGTGCCCACCGCTCTGCCCTCACGTCCCCTTTCCAGTCGTCCCCACCCCGCTTTGATTGCGGTTCAGCCGAGCCTCAATTTTGGAGCTCCGCCCTGCCACCACGCCGTTAAGACCTATCACCGCCCGCGCCATGGCCAGTCCTCCCCACTTAGTCACGCATCGAATTGGCTACACCAAAAGCTCCGCCTTGAGCCCCTTTGCGTTGTGCACATGCTAGTCGCAGCTCTAGTGCCACCTCCTCGCTGTTGACGTGGCCGTGCTTTTGCGGTCCGCCATTCATCTCACAGCGCGCACTTGACCAGACTTGCTCGGGTCATCTCCGGCCGAGCCAGCACCTCAGTTAGGTCACTGGTGAGTTGTCATTTCTCACCCGCTACCCCTACTGCCTTGTTGTTGTTGCGGCTCACCAGAACACCATCACCATTGCCGTAGGGTGCCCGCCGTTGTGGAGAGGTCCTTCTATGGCATCCTAGCTCGTGCAACCGCTGTCCATCACCTCACGTCGACCCCTTGGTGAGATTCGGCCTCTTAGCTAGGTTATCATGGGTCTCGGGTGGTCGGTGTTGTCGCTAGTGCCACCGCTCACCGCGCCGGAGCGCGCGGGGGAGGCCAGGGACCATGCCGTTGTAAAGAGGAGAGAGTGCAAGAATCTTTTTGCATAAGTGTTGTCTGTAGGAATAGTAACAGGCTACGGGTTGTTTTGTTCAGAGTCCAGGGGCGTTTTTGTTAATATGTCAGCGCGCATGCGGGCTCCTCGCCGTGGGCTGCATCCGTGCGCGGGCCGCGCCTCGCATGGGCCGCGTTGGGCCAGATTCGGTTATCTTTTTCGGGGAAAATAGAAATAACTTTTCATTTTTATTTCTAAGCTGAACTTTGATAATTAATATAAAATGATATAGATGTTCAAAAATTATGAAACTAATTTTGTTAGGTTCCTAAAATTATAATCTATCTGCTAGTATATTTTGTTCATATAGTTTTATAATATGTTCTGGAGTTATCTAATTAATTTAAGATGCTTAATATTATAAGATATAAACTTGTAGGAATTGTTGTGATAAATTAGTGATAGTGGTCTAAAACTTTTACAGTAAATTCCTCACATTATTAGGTTCTCACTATAATTTTTGTAGCTCCATAATAATCAGTTTGCTAAGGTAGCTAAATAAGCCCTAGTTCGAAAATATATGTTTAGAACTAAAATATTTTTCTAGAGACAAAGCATTACTTGGTGACGTGGATACGGTGCCTAGCACGTTAGTTATTAGAGCTATCTCGTTAGCTTGCGAGGCGTAATTGTATTTCTAAGAGTTTCGGTTTCCATTGATTATTTACGTCTCTGCGTTGTATCCACGTATATCATAATAGGAACAACGATGGATCATGGAGTCGACTGAAGTAGCAGAAAAGATGATGCCTTGATGATCATGTCGCTATGATGGAATGTTAACTTTTGGTTATATCTTACCCTGGCAAGCCCCGGTGCATAACCCCTCTTATTCTGTACTTTATCTTATGCTTGTGCATTAAGTTTTAAGGAGTTGAATGAAAACTACTTGCATATATATATATATCATATGAGTCCTTCTAGTATGTTAGGATCATGTAGATTGCTATGCTATAGGATCTAATAGAAGTCGAGTGATTACCTGTCACTTATATATATATATATATCCTATGAGTCCTACTAGTATGTTAGGATCACGTAGATTGCTATGCTATAGGATCCGATAGAAGTCGAGTGATTACCTGTCACTCGCGAGAGATAGAAAAGATATTATTATTGTTATTATATTATTGTCACATGAAATATATATGAATCACAATTAGAGACCAGGCGAAAATGGTACTTTGGATATGGACTTGGTTAGGCATTCGAGTGAGGCTCAGATTGCAGTTGTTCTGCCTATGTCGATTGATGACCGTCTGTTCCTGTGGATGGTAGTCAGGTCATAGACTTATTATCCTGAGCACATACTTATGGGAGCGGGAAGGCTCGTTACGCTCTTGTCGTGGGTTTCTGCTCTTTTCGGACCGACTAATGAGAGGCGGGAAAAGGTGGACGTCTAAGCACCATACTGAGACCGGATCTCAAGTGTGGGGGCTTGAAGTCTAAGTTTGGACGAGGACCTGGACCCCGTGACAGAAGTGAAATGGGTTGGTCTTGTTTATGCCAGGGGTACAAACAGGGTGTTTGTTTTGAGGTACCCAGCTGGGATACATTGGTTCATGAATCGTCGTTTCCATGAGACAGTATGACTTGGCTATGGTCTAACACCGTAGTAAGAACTAGAACTTGAAAGGTAATAAAATGGTTCTGATTGCTTACCACCTGCTTGAAAGTAGCATAGGTGCTTACATAGAATGGTTAGTTAATGAACTAATGATGACTGTTAATGAAATTAAATATAAGGACGCATGTTTAGTAATGCTTCTGCAGATGCAATGACCCACAAGCCAGATAGCCTTACATATCCTTGGAGTTTTTTATTTTCCTCTTGTCGGGTAAGTCTTGCTGAGTACAATCGAATACTCAGGGTTTTATTCCCTTGTTGCAGGTGATTGGAGGATACTTAGAGCTGACTCTTGTGTGTGGAAACCTCCTGGTTGGTTCAGAGAGGGTTCTTTTTACGCTACGACCGTAGTGTTTATTTATAACCCTCACTAAAGGTTTTTATAAGAAAAGATATAAAATCTGCTAGCATCTCTTGTATGAAAATATCCACTATGTTAATGCTCCACCATGTCATTAAATTAATCTTGTTTGCTCTGTAACTCTGATAACATTGTTATATTTCGCTGTTATAATCAATTGAGGTAATATTTTATTACTGTAATAAAGTGATGTAAGAAATGACTTAAGAATGTTATAAGATTTATTCTCTCATTTATGATCCTGATGGAAAAATATGGATTTTCGAGTTCTCTCTTGGGGTGTGCTCGACGGAACTACGTAGTTTAGTGTCATCTCTTGGGAACTTAGTGTCTAATAGAAGGCAAGTACTCCTGAGATGCATTAGATTAGGCGGTTCTGTCACATTGATCCTTAAATTCATAAATATTCCATCCATTCCAAATTGCATATAACACATTTCGGGTTTTTCTAGATATGAAGTTTTTTTGTTATGCATTAAAATATGCAATATGTCTACATACATATAGAAAAAACAGTATATCAAGAAAAACTAAAATGGGGAGTGCATGATACAGTATGTTGCATATTGGTATGGTGTCCGGTGCGAAAAGTTGACTACCTTTTAACTACTAGCAAAAATGTATGTGTGTTGCAACGAGAGTACCAAACACGTAATCTTTGTAACCGAAGAAAATAGAAACCCAAAAAAATCAACAATTGTTATGAAGAAGTGGAGATTCAGTACCAAATGTAGATCGGCCAAGGATTGGCTCAGGATTTAAGATTCTTTTTTCCCTATTAAGTAGGTTGTATCATCAACAACATATACTCGAATTTAGTATCTCAATAGTATACAACTTCTCTTTTTTCATCAAAGTAATTTAATGCTCATGACATATTAGTTACATTTAATTATTCGTCTTTGCAGAGCACACGCTGGCTCTGATGATGCTACGCGTGTCGGGCCTCACCAGCAGGCTGCATGTTGATGAGCGGCCGCGTGATGAAGATGCTAGTGCGGTGACGGAGGCACGCGAGGCCGGACCATTGTCCCGAAGTTCCCAGTAGGAAGGGTACGGGGAACAGGATACGTGTAAGGTGGATTGATAATTTTAAGTCCTCGATTTGCAAGAGGATGTACCTCTTTGGAATGGTTAGTTCAAAGAGTGGAACTTGATTCTTAAAAAATTGGAACTACATACATGGAACGTATCTATAAATCGTGCATCATAGTCTCGAGATATTTATTTAGTTAATTAACTACTATAATCTTAGATTGTATGTAGAGCATTAACAATAATAGATTTGTCATGAATGCGTGTTTGGGTTGTAGGTCCAATTGAATTAATAGTTGCATTAGGATATGTCTTGCAGGCCCGTTTTACTTGTAGTCTCCCATCCAGATTGCAGGCCCATATGGACATGGCTCCATCACACGATGAAACCAGCGTTGCTCCGCCGCCGGCTCCCGACCCCAGCACCACGCCGCCGCCGCCGATGTCCGGCCCCAGCGCCGCGTCGCGCAGCCACCCAGCATCGAGCCGTCGCCTAGCTCCAGAGCCACGTTGCGGATCTCCGGAGCTTAGGGCATGTTTAGTTCTTTAAAATTTTCATCCTAAAATATCACATATGTCACATCGAATCTTATGACACATGTATAGAGTATTAAATGTAGATGAAAAAAAAACTAATTACACAGTTAGGTGAGAAATCACGAGACGAAACTTTCGATCCTAATTAGTCCATAATTAGACACTAATTACCAAATACAAACAAAAATGCTATAGTAGCCAAATCCAAAAATTTTCGTGGACTAAACGCGCCCTTAGCTGCAAGGCAGTTGCTAGCTTCATCCTCTTGACGATCCAATGTGTTGTGGTTATCACCGTATGCCGACGAGTTTGCATCCGACGTGAAGCCCAGGAACATCCGTCTTTGGGTCTTTTGGCAACGTGGCTAAGGGGATGGCGGCCTTTACCAAGGGCCACTTTGGATGTCAAAATTTTTAGCAAAACGTTATTGTAGCATTTTCGTTGTTATTTGATAATTATTATCTAATTATAATCTAATTAGGCTTAAAAGATTTGTCTCGTGGATTTCGTCTAAACTGTATAATTAGTTTTACTTTTTATTTATATTTAATGTTTCATGTATGCATTTAAAGATTTGATGTGATGAAAAATCTTGAAAAATTGGTGCAACTAAACAGGCCCAACATCAAGTCTTTCCATTGCGTGACGTGTGGGTATGGAAGGAGATTCGCATGTTTGCATGATTCGGTCTCGGATTTGCATGTGGGCATGCACGGTTCGATTTCCTATTGCAATATGGAGGGACCGTCGGAATGGGGCCGTATTTTTTTTTTTCCTGAAGGTTCCATATGGCCGAGACCGAGACACTTTACGATTATTGTTGGACGAAAAAATAAAGTTGTGCAGAAATTTTACTTGTTTAGTATTAGGTATAAGGGGGTGTTTGGTTTTCGGGACTAAATTTTAATCCATGTCACATCAGACGTTCGGATGCTATTTAGGAAAATTAAATATGAGTTAATTATAAAACTAATTACACAGATTGAGGCTAATTTACGAGATAAATTTATTAAGCCTAATTAATCCATCATTAGCACATATTTACTGTAGCACAACATTATCAAATCATGGACTAATTAGGTTTAAAAATTCATCTCGTAAATTAGCCACAATTTGTGCAATTAGTTATTTTTTTGTTTATATTTAATACTTCATGCATGTGTCAAACATCCAATGGGACAAGGACTAAAATTTTCCTGTAACAACCAAACAACCCCTAGATATAGATATAGAGGTATTGATAAACACGGTACCAAAAATTTATAGAATTACAATATAATAAATTATAAAAGTTCTCGATATTTCGCGAGATAAATTTATTATATCTAATTAATTCGTCATCAATAAATATTTATTATAACTTTACTATAACACCACATTGTCACATAACCCACGTTCGAAAAATGCGTCTCGCAAATTAGTCATAATTTATATAATTAATTATTTTTTAATCTATATTTAATGTTATATGTATATATAGAATATCTGATATGATAAGAAAACTTTAGAAGAGGAAAAAACAATGGGTTTCATTTATCGGTGAAAACATCACAATCACATCGAGCTTGCCGCCTCAGAAGAAAACAAATGTAGCACTGTGATACAGCAAAAAATCGGCTTGAAGATCAGCAGCACGTTGCAGATAGCACAACTGCTCTGACTACTGTATGAACAACTGATACAGCTACAGCCGCTGCAGCTGTAAACAGAAGAGTTCTGAATAGGAATGCAAATAAGACACCTAGATCAGACAACACAAAGGATTGTTCAAACTTTAACCTCCATCCATTTCTTCAACGATTAAATTATCTGGCGTACATCCCTGAGTTTCACAACCCAAAAACTTAGCCGTATTCACATCCCATTGCAAAGAACCTAGGGAACCAACCAAGAAACTATTGTGACCACCCCCTACTTCCCATCCCCAGCATATCGAGCTCTCCAAGAAATCAAAAGACTACAGCCTGCTAATCCTACGGAACAAGACAGACGGTGGTCGAATCTCTTCTGCGGCGGGCAGCCTCAGTTGTCGTCGTCGTCGACAGTGGCCTTGGACGAGGCAGCCTTCTTGGGGAGCAGGTGCTGGTGGATGTTGGGCATCACGCCGCCGCTCGCGATGGTGGCACCACCCAGCAGCTTGGTCAGTTCCTCATCGTTGCGCACGGCAAGCTGGATGTGGCGCGGCACGATGCGGGTCTTCTTGTTGTCCCTCGCGGCGTTCCCTGCAAGCTCCAGGACCTGTTGATGCACCGGAGAGAACGAACATACGGGTTAGCAGAAGCAACACAGAATGCTAGAATCATTCGACTAGAGATGCATTTGACTCAGATTTCTACTAACAGTTAATGTTCAAAATTGCAATTATTTGTCCTGAGCAATTAATCGAGGGAGGAATTGTCCGAGCCTATTTCAAATTACAGGGCAACTAGTAGAGCAGACGAGTCGATTCAATTGCCATTCACCTCAGATTTCTGATTTCTACAGGAGTTCATGTTAACATTTACTAGTTGATAAATTACAGAATCCAAAGAGGTACTTTTCGACCAATTAATCGAGAGAGGAAGGGTCCTAAGCATTTTCAAATTACAATGCAACTAATCCAGGAGACGACTCGATTCAGATCTAGGAACAATCGTCCACGGCGGAACTACCAGATCGAGAGGGCATTGACAGGGACCCGAAGCAAAGCGCGAACAGAAGGGGAGAGGACAACGAGGCGGGGCACGAACCTCAGCGGCGAGGTACTCGAGGACGGCGGCGAGGTAGACGGGGGCACCGGCGCCGACGCGCTCGGCGTACTTGCCGGCCTTGAGGAACCTGGCGATCCTGCCGACGGGGAACTGGAGCCCGGCCTTGGAGCTCCTCGACGTCGCCTTCTTCGCGGCGCCAGCGCCGATCGCCTTGCCACGGCCCGCCATCCCTTCTCACTACCCGACGACGACGACGAGACGGCTTGCGCTGGAGGATTGATTGAACCGGGAGGCTGCTGTTGGCGGGTCGCGGGAGATAAGAGGTGGTCCGGTGCGAGGGCGAGAATATATAGGGGCGCGGGGCCGCGGCGACAGCCAATGGGAGTCGATCACGCGGATCGTGGGTGGGGAGCCGTCGGATGCGTTCGGGCGGACGGCAGATGCGTGGTGTGGGCACGGGTCGTTGGTCCGCGATCCGGAACCGGCGCGAGGCGGTGGAGGTGGCGTGGCGCGCGAGGGCTTTCGTTTCGTTTGGGCGGTTCCGCGTCGGCAAACGCGCGCGCAAGGCGGAAATCGCCGGATCGGTGACGTGTCACTCGTGTGGGACCGTTAGTCAGTGTCTAGCGTTTTGACTCCGTGTGCTCATTCATCCAGACATTCCTCAAGCCACACAATAGGAATACCGGAGCTTCCGATGCTCTACCTGACGAACACAGTGGATGTTTAAAAAATAATCGAAAAGAAATGATAAAGTACACACATGCATATGTAATGCAATATTTAAAAGTAAATCTAGTTGCTTGTTAAGTTTGATCTAAGGTTAAACTTTTTCACACGTTTTATGACAGTTATCTTAACCATGTTAAATAAGTCCTAAGTGTATTACTAAAAAAATTAAACATATTTTATGTTACAATGCAATGCAAGAGATAACAGAAATTCAATTTTTAGTGAAGTTACTTAGGTCGTCAAGCATATTGAGCTCATTCTTCATAAGATAAAACATAGCCTCATCCAAAGGTTTTGTGAAGATATCCGCTAATTGATCCTCGATCCTTATACCATCTAGTGATATATCATTTTTAACAACATGATGTCTAAAAAATGATGATGGATATCTATGTGATTGGTGTGAAAGTGTTGAACTGGGTTATTAGCAAGTTTAACCGCGCTCTTATTGTCACACAAAAGAGCTACCTTTTCTAGAATTACACCAAAGACCAGAAGAGTTTGCTTCTTAGAGATCCCGCGACAATGTACTCTGCCTCGATGGTGGAGAAGGCCACACTATTTTACTTTTTAGAGGTCTAAGACACTAATGATCTACCAAGCAAATGGCACCCTTCGGATGTATTTTTTTCAATTAATTTTGTAATCGGCATAATCTGAATCGGAATAGCCAACTAGTTGAAATCTAGCTCCTTTAGGATACCAAAGACCAATGTGTTGGTGTGTGCTTAAGGTACCTAAGGATTCTCTTAACAGCAACTAAGTAAACTTCCTTAGGACTAGCTTGAAATCTAGCAGCATACACACACTAAATATGATATCAGACCTAGATACGATCAAATATAACAAGTTACCAATCAAAGAACGATAGAGAGTTTAATCAACAGATTTACCTCACTCATCTAAGTTAAGAGATCCATTTGATGACATTAGTGTCTTAATTGGCTTATATTCATCTATTTTAAACCTCTTGAGGAGATCCTTAATATACTTTTCTTGATAGATAAAAATTCCTTGTCTAATTTGCTTGACTTAAAAAACCAAGAAAGAATGTAAATTCTCCAATCATAGACATCTCGAACTCATTCGAGATTAATTCACCCAACTATTTACAATAATCTTCATTTGTTAAGACAAATATGATATCATAAACATATATTTAACTAATGAAGATTTCTCCATCAAGCTTTTTAGTAAATAGTATGGTGTCGATCTTTCCAATGGTGAAGCCCTTCTTAATGAGAAAATCTCGAATACGCTCATATCAAGTCCTTGGGGCTTGCTTTAGCTCATAAAGCGCCTTGGATAATCTATAAACATGATTAGGATATCTAGGGTCTTTAAATTCGAAGAGTTGATCAATATAGACTAGCTTATTTATGAAGCCATTTAAAATACACTTTTAACATCTATTTGATATAGTTTTATTTCATGATGTGATGCATATGCAAGGAGGATACGAATAGCTTCAATTCTTACAACCTGTGCAAAGGTCTCTCCAAAATCTAAACCTTTAACTTGAGATAACCCCTTTACAACTAGCATTGTCTTATTCATCACAACAATGCCTTGATCATCTTGCTTATTGCGGAACACTCATTTTGTTCCAATAACTCTTGCATCTTGTGGTCGTTCTTCAAGTGTCCAAACTTTATTGCATGTAAAGTTATTCAATTCTTCATGCATGATGTTTATCCAATCTAGATCTTGAAAAGCTTCTTCTACACTCTTAGGCTCAATGTAAGAAAAAAACGAGAGATATTCAATAAATGAAGTAATTTTTTAAGAGTGAGTTATTACACCTTTTGATGGACTTTCTATGATGAGATCTTGTGGATGTGCTTAAAGTAGAGGTGGATTTCTTCTATCAACCACTTGAGGAGGAGGTTGTGGATCATCAACATCTTAGGCTTATGCCACCATCTGGTCATGGGAGACATAAGTGTCTTTATCTTCTACTCTCCCACCTTTTGTCATTATCTTGTGGCACATTTGATGAAGAGGGTGATCAATCACATGTACTTCATCTTCATTATCTTTAGGCTTGATGTCTCCAACCAAAATGTTTTTTATGGCCTCCCTCAATAGTTCATCACCTACATCATTAAGATTCTTATGTGCTCTTTGGGAACCGTTAGATTTATCAAATTTCACATCATATATTTTTCCAACCAAGCCGGTGGCATGATAAAATACTTGATATGCTTTGGACTTTGATGAATAACCAACAAGAAAACCAATATCACAACGCCTTTAAAACTTCTCTAGGTGTTACAGCTTTTTGTAGGTGTAGCATTTGCAACCAAACACCCAAAAGAAAGAGACGTCCGGCTTCTTCCCATTGAGCAACTCAAAAGGGTTCTTGCCAAGAAACTTTTAAAGAAATAGATAGTTGGATGCATAGCATGTGATATTGATAGCTTCTGCCCATAGATCTTGAGGTGTGTTGTACTCATCAAGCATTGTTCTTACAGGAGTGATTAGTGTCCGGTTCTTTCTCTCTACTACACCATTTGTTGAGGGGTGTAGGTTACGGAGACCTCATGCTTAATCCCAACTTCATCACAATATGCTTTAATGATTGTGTTGTTAAATTCTTTCTTATTGTCACTTCTTATCTTCTTAAGCACCACTTCAAATTTATTTTGTGCTCTCTTGGTAAACTTTTAAAAATATATGGCCACTTCAGTCTTGTAATAAAGGAAGAACACCAAAGTGTATCTAGAGTAGTCATCAACTATCACAAGATGATAAAGGTTGTCTCCCAAACTCTTGTAAGTTGTTGTTCCAAATAAATCCATATGAAGAAGTTCTAGCACTTTTATTGTTGACATGTAAGCTTTGGCTTAACATACACTATAAAACTTGTTCTTCTCAAACTTCACATTCTTCAAACCTTTTATCAACTCATTCTTCATTAGCTTCTTGAGTGAACTTATCCTAACATGTGCAAGTCTTCTTTGCCAAAGCTATCCAAGTAAACTTTTGGTGAATAAGTATGTCTTCAAGTTAGCATCTTCGGAGATAAAATTCACTAGATATAGGTTGTTGTATCTAAAACCCTTGAATATAGCTTGATCATCATCTTTCTTTGATACAAACATTTTCTTTTTGGTGAAAAAACATTGAAAACCAAGATCATATAATTAACCAATGAAAAGCAAGTTGAAGCTCAATGAAGCAACATATAGCACATTTAAAATTGAGTGATCATTTGATATTGCAACATTGCCAACCCTTGTACTTTGCCCTTTGAATTATCATTAAATGTAATTCTTTCTTTACCATCCACTTCTTTATCTAGTGAGGTGAACATACAATATCACTGGTCATATATTGAGTGCAACCACTATCAATAACCCAATGACTTTCACCGATCTTGTATTTCATCTACACACATAAGAGATTAAGCTTGTTGTTTAGGGACCCAAACTTGATGAGGACCCTTAACTTTCTCAACTAGTGACTTAGCAACTCAAATTTGCTTAGGCCTATTCTTGTTTGGTAGACCTAAGAACATGGCTTTCATCTTTCCCCTATAATCATTTCTAAGCATGTAGTGAGCATTAAAAGCAAAGGGTCTAGCATACTTGGGTAAGGGTTGTGGTGGTGGAGTTTCACACTCACGAGCAAAATGACCTTCTTATCCACACTCAAAGCATCTCTTTGGCTTAGGCTTTAACTTATATTGTTGGTGTTGAGCTTGGGCCTTCTTCTCTTGATTTGTTAAGTATCCAATACTCACTTTAAAGATATTGGCCTCTTATAAACTTGCTCAAACCGGTCTTGAGATATTCCTTCTCCATCTTAAGTTTCTTGTTCTCTTCTCTAAGTTCATCATGAGTTGATTTCTTCTCAAGATCCTTCTTTAACTTGAGCCTCTTGTTTTCTTCTCTAAGCATATCATTCTCAAGTGCCATATCATGATTATTGTCAAGGTTCTCTATCATAATTGTGTTTGTGATTGATAGCTTTTCAAGATCCTTCTTTAGCTTTTCATTCTTATTCTTGAGTTTGACATAGTCATCAAAGTTGTCGAACTCAACCACTTTCTTGCCTTTGCTACTAGAACCTTGCTCAATGGTCTCAACAATTAAGTCATCACATGATATGGCTATATCAATCTTAACAACATTGTTAGTAGCATCATGTGGCTTATTAGATAAAAACTCATGAGAAAGAACAAGGTTATCATAATTAATCTTGAGATTGGTGTACTCTTCTTTTAGCAATTTGTAACTAGTGGCGAGCTCATCGTGTATCTCCTCAAGTTTATCATGTTTTTCTTTAAACTCCTTGTCGGGTTCATAGACCCGGGGTCCCTCGAGGACCGGCTTCCCAAACAAAGGCTCAGCCCAAATTGATAACACATAACTCATGGGCTAGCCCAAGTATCAGAGCAACAGGCCAGGAGAGTGGTCCAATCTTCGATCAGAAGGTCAGGCCAAGGAGGAACAACGCCCGTTTTCCGACTTCGACCCACCTCTCTAACCGGAGCGCTCAATTCGATCACCAACCCACCTTTGGATGGCCTCTCCGATCGGAAGGACTAGCCAAAAGCACCACTTCTGACTCTGACCCCGCTTTCTCTGACCAGGGATACGCCCAGCCCCTGCTCACCGTCCTTATCTGATTGGCACGATCAAAGCCAATTGAGATCAACTAACCGGGGATGCCCGCTCGATAGGGACCAGAAGACGTGTGGATAAAAGCAAGGCAAGGCTCACAAGTCAAAACCATTGTACCAGTGACCATACCCTGCACGAAACAGTACTCTGTAACTGCCCTAACACAAATAGTATTATAGGCGCCGATATTTTCCTCTATAGTATTGTGGGCGCCATTGACTCCCATAGGGTAAGGCCCCCCACATGCCCCTGGGCATCGATAGTGTTGTGGGCACTGGAATTATCGTACCGAGTAAACATGGCGAAAAACCCTCACATGCCACTGGGCATCAACAGTATAGCAGATACCGATATCTGCCATACTCGAACAAGACAACAGAACCTCCCACATGCATCTGACATTCTATAGTGCATCTACAGTGTTGTGGGCGCCTACCATTATCCTGCACTCGTCGGCATGGGCAACAAGGCTTAGAATCATTTGTACTCTCTCCCTCTCACTTGTAAGGCCATCCTCTTCATCTATAAATGGGGATGTGCCCTCTTCCAATAGACTAAGTTAACCCAAGTTGATTCAAGCTCGGTCCCTTTAGATTCATTAGATCGATCAAGTTCACTAGCTCATAACCATAGAACCACTAGGTTTGGACCTTAAGCACACGCTTAAACACTTAGCTCATAGCGGAGCTCCTATCGCTCTCGGCCCTTCCGACTAGAGCCGACCGGACCTCTCATACACCCCATCTTTCTCCTTCTTGTTTGTAACCTCATTGTAGACTTTGAGCACCTGGGCTCAGGAATAAAGTCATTGACTGACTCAAACTAGACGTAGGGCACGTTGCATGAACCAGTATAAACCCCGTTGTTGAGTGCTAGGCCACCTTCGATCACAACGTATGGCAAAACTATAAATATGCACTAGTTGGTCACTTTCTGTACTGACAGTTGGCATCGTCCGTGGAGAAGATGTTGTATGTTCAACACTTTTTGGTCATTAGATGACCCACTTTTCCGCCACCCTCGCCGTGGCAGGCTCGGGCGATACGATTCACTTCGGCTCGCTAGAGTTTCCCGCACTCTCACCTGTTGGGATGTGAGTTCCACCTGTCTTTAAGCCATCCCAGGCCTTCCTCTTTAGAAGCTTGGACTTCATCGCCGACCGGCTCAGCGTACTACACCTCTGTGAGGAGACTCACATCTCGGCACCCATCGGAGGGGCGCCCTCCATTGACTCCAGGACGCACGACTTCAACTACGCGGTATCTACGCTTCATTCTGAGCAAACTCTCTGCTCAAACCCCGCTGTGAGTAATGTGCATGCTGTTATTTACTTGCAATTCTCTATCTTCCATTGATTACCTGAAGGAACCCCGTTGTCCCCGACGCGACCACCATACGACTGGTTCCCCTATGACCTCATGTCTTCTGCGGACGCATACGCCCGAGGGCTTCGAAGGATGTCAGCGCCGCCCCCTCTCACATTTGAATTCATGGGAATGGTGGGCTATGCTCCCACCTATTTTCTCAACCTCATGAATGATGATGGTGAGAGTGATGGCTCCAGCATTGGTGACATGACACCTAGCCACCGTCCGTCCTAGGAGTGCGCCATGGCGGACGCTCCGGGACACCCATCGGTGGAAGAAGAGTCCTCATAGACTCACACCCATTGGTGGAAGAAGAGTCCTCATAAACTTTCTCCCTTCTCCTACTTAAGGAAGAGGGTACAACAGTTAGGGGAGGGTGCGTCGATCGGGAAAGTCAAAATGATGTAGCGAAAAACCCTCTCTTTCCCATTTAATGCAGATGAGACGCGCCGTGACCGATGGGACGTGCCCTGCCCGATGGAACGGCTCTTGATCAGACGGGACATGGCCTAGGTATGGCCCACCACTACCACACACCAGCCACTACCGCATGCTAGGCACAAGAACCAAAGCGCCATCGCACACAGGTGGCTCTCCGCATCCCTAGGCGGGACTTAGAAAAAACCAAAAACGAGATCTCTGCCAGGAGAGACCGTCGGGCTTCTTAAGTCGATCGAACGGCTCAGAAAGACACATCGAGTGATAGGTAAAAAGCAAAGGGATGCTCCATGTAGACCATGCCTACTCTGTCACAAACGACGAGAATAGGTCCTAGTCGAATATTTCTGACTAGAGCTCTTCAAACTCCGTCACTCAGGTCATCAAGGTAACACTACCAAAACCCCCTCTATTTCTTTATAAATTATTTCATACATCCATAAGCGCATTCATTTCATATGCCCATGCCCCCCAAACAATTCGAGCCCTGAACCGCCCAGGGGCTCGAGAACTAAGCATCGCACATGCAGCAAAATACATCGCAATGCTCCATGTTGCGTCATGAAGCGACAGTTGCCTCATTCGACATGAGCAACAATAGAGTTAGGGGAGAAAAACACAGATAAGCCCCGTGCGGCCGTCACCTAGTCTTGCAGATAGGGTCATGTCAACCTTCTCGTTCGATCCTAAGCCTCTGCCAAGCCCATAGAATTTCCATCGAGGGGAGGCCATTAGGCCACTCGAGTCATTCTCTAGAATGACCTAGGCATCTACTGGGTTATAAGTAAAGGAGCAGTGGAATGTCACAAGAGGGCTATGCCGACCCCATCATGAATGACGAACCCAAATTTCACTCGATCATACCCGTTAGCGAACTCACCGAGCGCGTCACTCGAGCCTGAGCGACCAGGACAAATGGCAAAACTCAGCCCCTCTAGTTGTGACGAATCAAGGATGGGGTAACGCACATGACTCACACCAACCCCTACTAAAGCCCAACAGGGCTCAGGGGCTCAAGACACAAAATGCCTGGGTCTATGACCCCAAACTCGCCCTGTCCGGCTACCCTCCAACTACACTCCAAACACCTAGGTCTATGACCCCAAACTCGTCCCATCCGACTATGCTCTAACCACACTCCAAAAATACCTAGGTCTATGACCCTAAACTCGCCCCATCCAGCTATGCTACGACTGCACTCTAAAAAATACCTAGGTCTATGACCCTGAACTCGCCCCATCCGGCTACGCTTCGACTGCACTCTCAAAAATGCCTGGGTCTATGACTCCGAACTCGCACCATCCGGCTATGCTTCGACCGTGCTCTAAAACACCCAGGTCTACGACCCCAAACTCGCCCCATTAGGATCTACAAGCTCTGGCTAGACCAACCCAAACCAACTAAACTAACTGCCTTAGTTACACGGGCCGCACTGAGGCCAGGATCCACGACTCCGACTCGCCCGATCCCACGATGCACACCGACGCTAGGATCCACGAGCTCTGTCTCTTCCGATCCCTAAAAAACTAACTACCTCAATTGCGCAGGCCGCACCAAGGCCTAGGTCCACGACGCTGACTCGCCCGATCCCATGGCACGCATCGACACTAGGATCAGTGAGCTCTGTTGTTGACACCATTTTTTGCACGTGTTAAAATGATCAGAGTGGACTAATCGGCAAGGGGAAAGTTACTGTATACTTTGATAGCCGATGAAAGCCAGCTTGTAAAGATGGTTGCCGATAGCTGGTGATGCCGATGAAGGGAGGCTTGAAGACTACTGCCGATGAAACAGGGAGTATGCTGATGAAGGAAGACTTGAGGACTACTGCCGATGAAACAAGGAGTATGCTGATGAGGGAAGACTTGAAGACTATTGCCGATGAAACAGGGGGTATGCCGATGGGAAGGAGGACGGTGAGATTTCCATCGTAATTGAGGCGGACAGGGAAATAGATAGGAGTTGATTTCCTTTTCTATATTTGTTAGAGTATGATTCATGTAAGAGTCACGTGTTTCCTTAGATATGGGCTTGGTGTCCTAGTTGTGTTTGGTTGTGTCTCTTTAGATCAGGGTATAAATATGGAGTGAGGGGCAATGTAATTAGATATATCAATCAATATCAAAACCAATTTTTACTCCCATTTGTATCTACTTACTTTTCGGCGACTTCATCAATTTGCATTATTTTCTCTTTACGAGTTCTCATTGATTCGACGAGCTGCATCGCTTCAGTGCGACCTTCGGCGATCCTCGAGTTCCGCGTGAGTACCTCTTGGCCGTGACTTCCGGGCGTATCGCTGTTGTTAGGACCAAAGTGCTCGTATCTTCATCCTTGTCGATTAACAGGTCAAATCGACTGGCACGCCTTGGATATCGATTCGGGTATTAGCCCTTTGTGTTTGTAGATCCACTTTTGCATCAACACATCTTTTGGCACGCCTGGTAGGACCAATCAATCCGATCAATATGTTCAATTCCGAGATCGATGCGGGGAACATTATCGCGGTATCAGAAGAAGATCTTAAGGAAGAACAGAGGCAGGCTATGGAAAAGGCCGTAGAAGAATACAGGCAGCTTTGTCTAAAATCGTTTAGTCTGAACAAGAGTGGACAAGTCATCCAGAAGCAAGATTTGCCGTTGCCTCGGCAGGTTACCTTTGACTCCAATCCTGGTAAACTTCGAGAGATGGTTAATTCTGCAGTAAATCATGCTTTGATTAATCATTCCAATGTGTTGTCCAATACTGTTCATAATGCTGTGGTTCGAACTCTCAAGGAAGGACAAACGTCACCGCATTATGTTGGGCCTGCCTATCACCAACCAGAGCCGACATCTGTCAATACTTCATCGGCTCTCTCGGTCGTTGTGGGTACAGAAGTTACTTCTTCTCCAGTATCGGCAGGCTTACCTAATATTTAGTCTACACCGATACGATCAGATCCGGTACTACTAGGAGGACAAATTCAGCTTAGTACAGATCTATCGGCATCAGCTATGTCAGGCCCTGTGTCTCAGAATAGCCAGATTCCTACTAATTGGTGGGGATATGGTATGCCTCTGGAGTCATCTGCTTTCAATCCTGGATTACCTCAAGTGTTTGATGCAGTAGAAAAAGCTCCTATACCATCGGCTGTTTTGCCGATGGCCCAAGTGCCTCAATATGCCACAGCAACTACTGTGCAACCAACTCTAGGGGGTTTCCAGATGCCTTTGGTTCAAACGCCTAGTTCAAATCCATCGGCAAGCTTACTGCCGATGTAGCAGAAAGCCCCTGTTATGAGTCAAACTGGGGTTCAGTTTATGCCTCAAGCTGGTTATAATTATCCAACAATGTCAGCAAATTACCAGTCATCGATAAGTTTTGTACCGATGGGTTCTAATAATGGTTGGTCAGGACAGTTACCTGTTCAACATACAGTTCAGCAAAATCAACAGATTGCAGGGATTCAACAAGGTTATATGCAAGCTGGTGTCCAGAATCAAGCATCGGCAGCTCAGCCGATGAATCCTTTCCAACAGGTTAATGGACCATAAGTAACGGCAAATATGTCGATTGCTGGAGATCGTGGGCCACAAAGATATGTGGAAGGATATCAGCAGGTACCTTCTGTAGAAATTTAGCCAGTTCGTCAGCAGGAAGCTGATGCTTTTTGGGCCGATAGGATAGCAGAAATTATGAAGGATCAGTTTGGGATAAAGCCCAAGGTCAATACTTATTCTTATCGGACTCCATATCCTCCTTCATATGATTTAATTCCTCTCCCAAATCGGTACAAGGTACTAGATTTCACTAAATTCTCCGGGCAGGATGATACATCAACAATGGAACATGTCAATCGCTTCATTATTCAAGGTGGAGAGGCAGCTAGCAGAGATGAATTAAGAGTTCAATTATTTTCATCATCTTTGTCTAGATCGGTATTTACGTGGTTCATTTCATTACCACCAAATTCTATTATTACCTGGGCTGATCTAGAAAAACAATTTCATAAGTATTTCTTTGCTGGAATCCATGAAAAGAAGCTTACCGATTTAGTAAGATTGAGACAGCGCAATGATGAATCGGTAGAGAGCTTTGTGCAAAGACTACGAGATGTAAAAAATAAGTGCTACAGTCTGGTGCTGGATGATCGGCAGCTTACCGATCTGGCTTTCCAAGGGTTATTGCCACATCTTAAAGACAGATATGCTTCTCAAGAGTTTAAAAGCCTCAGTCATCTTGTGCAAAGGATCTCTGATCAAGATACTAGGGTTTTTGAACCTAAAAAGAATTGGAGTAAAAAGGTATCATTTGTTGAAGAAGTAGGAGATTCTGATTCTGATGAAGAACCAGTTATCGGCTTAGCTGAGTGGGTTAAGAATAAAAAGCCGATATCTTGTCCCTTTGGTCAAAAAGAGCCAGAAAAGTTTACCTTTGATATCACCAAGGCTGACAAAATATCTGATCTTCTGCTTCAAGAGGGCCAAATTAAGCTATCACCTAATCATGTGATCCCATCAGCAGAAGAGTTGAAGAAGATCTTGTACTACAAATGGCACAATGCAACTTCACACAGTACAAATGAGTGCAAGGTGTTCAGGCAACAGTTACAATCGGCTATTGAATCTAGGAGAATTAAGTTTGGTACTTCCAATGCCCAAAGGCTGATGAAAATTGATCAACACCCTTTTCCAGCAAATACGTTGGAGGCCAAAGGGAAGACCAAGGTATTGACGTCCGAGGCTGCTGAGAAAAACGCATTAGTGGATCCCCAACATCAGATAACTACCGATGATGTAAAAAGTAAGGGTTTGCTGGGAGAAAGCAATAGTTCCAAAAAACCTCCTCGACCTGGCATTGTGATTACTCATCGAAGGCAGCAGGAGGGTTGGCGTCAGCGTAATGATCGATATCGACAACAGCAAGAAGAAAGACGTCGGGAAGAGTGGCATCGGCATAAAGATCATTGGAGGTGCCCATTTTTTATCCATTGCTGGGAAGAAGGTATTAAATTGCCAACTGTTGAAAATTGCCCTAAGTGTAATGGTTATTATGGGGTCAATCGGTCAGAAAGAAGATTTCAACCTAGCAATCAGGGTTTATTTATCAATGAGCCGATCAGAAGCAGAGCATCAGTGCATGATCGGCTGGGGGCAGACTTAGTGTACATGAAAGGCTTGGTAAACGCGCTAGATATTTTTCAAGGAATCAAGAGGAGCTTGAGGAAATGGCAAATGCAAGAGTTCCCGATGAGGAAATATTCTACAGGGACCCTAATATACGCCGTGTAGAATCGACTAGGACCTGTTATCAGCCGGTTTGGAAAACCAAGTTTTCTCGATGGTGCCCGGAGGGTCTAACAAAGACACAAAGAAGGAGGATGCAACGTGATCGTCAGGAGGATTTATACCAAGAGGAAAATTCCTCCAATGAGAGGTCTGGTCATCAGCAGTGGCAGGTAAAACACAAAAATAAGGGTCCATCGGTAGATGTTAATATGGTATTCATGTTGCCGATGGAATTTTTGGCACTATCTGATAATAAGAAAGAAGTTGTTCTCTCTGATCAAGTAGCTCAGTTGACACTAGATCCAATGATGGCTGTTTTTGAGAAACCTACCGACGATGAGAGACAGCATCTTAAGGCTTTGTTTGTGAAGGGCAGAGTTGATGGGCAGCCTGTGTCTAAGGTACTTATTGATGGAGGGGCTGCGATTAATATTATGCCTTATGTGATGTATCGGAAACTTGGTAAGGGAGATCAAGACTTGACCAAAACCGATATGATGCTGAAAGATTTTGAAGGCAATGTGTCACCGGCTAAAGGGGCAGTATGCGTTGAATTGACCATCGGCAGCAAAACCTTGCCGACGACGTTCTTTGTTATTAACGGCAAGGGTGCATATAATCTGCTTCTAGGGAGGGATTGGATTCATGCTAATTGTTGTGTTCCTTCTACAATGCATCAATGCCTCATACAGTGGATTGGGGATAAGATTGAGGTTGTACCTGGTGATTCTTCTTATATCATCGCATCGGCAGAATCAGATACTTATGAGCGAACTAAATGCATATCAGGAGAAGCTTAGGAAAAAGAGTTCCTTAGAGTTGTTGATTATGAAATTCCACCGATCCAAGCAGTCGGTTCTGAAAAAGAATTTTAATGGATAGGTTTGCCGATGATGGAAAATTAGGTCAAGGGTTCACATCGGCAGATGATTTAGTAGAAGTAGATATCGGTGATGGCGATAGGCCAAGACCTACTTTTATTAGTGCTAAGTTAGATTCCAAGTGTAAGCAGCAAATAATTGATGTGTTAAAGGAGTATAAAGATTGTTTTGCTTGGGATTATACTGAGATGCCTGGATTAGACCGATCGGTAGTTGAACATCGGTTACCTATCAAATCTGGATTTCAGCCATATCAGCAGCCAGCACGCCGATGCAACCCTAATATACTTCCTGATATTAAGGCTGAAATAACTAAATTAATTGAGGCAAAGTTTATTCGGCAGTGTCGATATACAGAGTGGATCTCTAATGTGGTTCCTGTTTATAAGAAAAATGGAAAACTTCGTGTTTGTATTGATTTCAGGAATCTCAACAAAGCCACACCGATGGATGGCTATCCAATACCGATTGCTGATTTATTGATTGATGCTGCAGCCGGACATCAAATTATCAGCTTTATGGATGGTAATGCAGGCTACAATCAAATATTCATGGCTGAAGAAGATATTCCCAAGACTGCTTTCAGATGTCCAGGTCATGTAGGGTTGTTTGAGTGGGTAGTCATGATGTTTGGCTTGAAAAATGTCGGTGCTACTTATTAGAGAGCTATGAACTTTATTTTTCATGAATACATCGGCACATTAGTGGAGATCTACATTGATGATGTGGTGATTAAGTCTGGAGATATCACAAAACATCTAGCCGATCTACGAAAGATACTGGAGTGTACAAGGAAGCATGGATTGAAGATGAATCCTAATAAATGTGCATTTGGTGTATCGGCAGGTCAATTCTTAGGTTTTATGGTGCATCAGCGGGGCATCAAAATCAGTAGGAAGTCTATTGATGCAATTAACAAGGTGGTTGCTCCTGCTAATAAGACTAAATTGCAATCTTTGATCGGTAAGATTAATTTCATTAGAAGATTCATATCTAATCTGTCGGGTAAGATCAAGGCTTTCAGTCCATTACTTAAATTGAAGGCCGATCAGGAATTTGTATGGGGAGCTGAGCAGCAGTTAGCCCTCGATGAAATTAAGAAATATTTAACAAATCCTCCAGTGCTAGTTCCACCTTAACATGGGAAGCCTTTCAGGTTGTATTTGTCAGCTGATGATACTGTTATTGGTTCAGCTCTTATTCAAGAATTTGAAGGGAAAGAACGTGTTATTTATTATCTGAGCAGAAGATTAGTGGATGCTGAGACAAGGTATTCGGCCGTCGAAAAATTATGTCTATGTTTATACTTTTCTTGTGTCAAATTGAGACATTATTTGTTATCTGCCGAATGTACGGTCATATGCAAAGACGACGTAGTCAAGTACATGCTGTCAATGCCGATATTAAGTGGTAGAATCGGCAAGTGGATTTTAGCATTATCAGAATTTGAACTACGTTACGAATCGACCAAGGCAGTTAAGGGGCAAGTTATGGCTGATTTCGTTACTCAGCATTGTAATACAGTGGACTCTCTGGAGATTGCCCCTTGGACACTTTTCTTCGATGGTTCCACATGCGGTGAAGGAGCAGGTATCGGCATTGTATTGATTTCACCTCAAGGAAGGAAATATAAGTTTTCATTGCCGATTGTTGCTACATCGACAAATAATTAGGCTAAATACCAATCCTTGATAAAAGGGTTAGAATTACTGAAGGAGATACGTGCCGATGCTGTTGAAATCTTTGGTGATTCTATGCTAGTTATAAATCAATTGGCTGGAATTTATGAATGTCGAAGTGAAGCTTTGATTTCGTATTATGAAAGATGTTTGCAATTGTTGAAAGAATTTAGAGATTTTCGTCTTGAACATATCTCTCGGTTGCATAATGAGGAAGCTAATCGACTAGCTCAGCATGCTTCAGGGTATCAGCCTATTCAGGAAGTGCTAACATCGGCAGTTGATACCGATGACTGGAGGAAGGAGGTTGTCGATTATTTAAAGGATCTATATAGAAAGGTTGAGAGACATATAAGGTTCCAAGCTACTAAGTATGTGCTCCTCGATGATGAATTATATTATCGAACTATAGATGGAGTTTTACTCAGATGTGTTGGCAGTGATGAATCGAAAACTTTGATAGGTGAAATTCATGAAGGAGTGTGTGGTGCGCATCAATCGGCTTTCAAGATGAAGTGGATGATCAGAAGGAATGGATACTATTGGCCGACTATTCTTGAAGATTGTTTTAAATATTTTAAAGGATGTCAGGGATGTCAAAAGTTTGGTAATATTCAAAGAGCGCCTGCATCGGCTATGAACCCTATAATCAAACCGTGGCCGTTCTGGGGATGGGCTATTGATCTCATTGGTCAGATTTATCCGCTATCGAGTAAGGGACATAAATTTATTCTGGTTGCTACTGATTATTTCACAAAATGGGTTGAGGCAATTCCTTTGAAAAAGGTGACATCGATTAATATGATTGATTTTGTGAAAGAGCATATTGTTTACCGATTTGGTATTCCTCAGACTATCACTACCGATCAGGGCACTATGTTTATATCAGGAGAATTTGATGAGTTTGCTGTAGGTATGGGAATTAAAGTTTTAAATTCTTCTCCATATTATGCTCAAGCTAATGGTCAAGCCGAGGCTTCTAACAAAGGGATCATCAAACTCATTAAGCGCAAAATTGAAGAAAATCCTAGGAGGTGGCATACAGTATTAAATGAAGCCTTGTGGTCATATCGGATGTCATGTCATGGTGCAACCAAAGTAACGCCTTATCAGTTAGTATATGGACACGATGCAGTATTGCCTTGGGAAATTAAAGTTGGCTCTAGGCGAATACGTTCTCAAGATTAGCTGATAGCCGATGATTATAATACTCTTATGAAGGATGAGTTGGAAGATGTGGCGGGTCATCGGTTAAGGGCTTTAGTTAGCATCAAAGAAAATAAGAAAAGAGTAGCCAGATGGTATAACAAGAAGGTGAAGATAAAGGAGTTTACCGATGGAGATCTGGTCTAGAAATTAGTTTTACCGATTGGGACTAAAAGTTCAAAGTTTGGAAAGTGGTCTCCTAATTGGGAAGGTCCATATCGGATAAATCAGTCTATTCCTGGTAACGCATATATTCTAGAAACCCTCGAAGGGGTTGTGTTTCCTAGAGCATTAAATGGAAAATATTTAAAGAAATATTTCCCTAGTATCTGGATGGATGCATAAAAGTATAAGTGCCGATAACAATCCTATCGGCTAGAATTATGCAAGGATGTCAATGTCTCATAAAGTGCCAATACAATAAACAAGATTACAAGTTCAACAAGGATTGGATAGCTAATATCGCATGCAGGCGAATCTGCTCGGCTTCCTCTATTTCTTTGATATCGTCATCGGCAGTACCCTCCACAGGCTTGAGTTTTTTCTTCATGGCCAAAGCTTTGCGAGCCTGGATATCTCTTTCTTGCTGAAGGGTTTTGATGGCATTGGGTAGCTGGCTTTCTTCTTGTTGAGCATGAGTTAAGGCTGCATCGATTTTCTTCAATTCAGCCAATAGAGCCATCTTCCTTGCTGATAAATCTAAGATTTTCTGCTTAAGTTCAGCACCCGAAGTCTGCAAGTTGCCGATGCCCTTGTGCTTCTCATCGGCAATTTGTTTCAGTTGTAGCATCTCTTCTTTGAGTTGAGCCTGAGCTGCTCTATCGGCAATACGTTGAGCAGCCCGTTGATATTGTAGTTGGCGACTCTCTAAATGGGCTGCTGGGAAGAGTACTTCTTCAACATCGGCAGGGACCTGGCCATGGATTGTTTTGAAAATTGCCTTTGCGGGGTCCGAGTCATCTACCAGTTGGGCGGTATCCTGCTATAGCAAGTTCAGGAGAGCTTCCAACCTGGACTTAGTTTCTACCGATATTGTTCCCAGTGCAAGGGAAGAACTTGTTTCCTCTCCATCATCGTCAGAGATGTCAATAGCGAAGGAGAATAGACTGTTTGGGAAGTCTTGTTCCTGAGAGAAAGAAAAGGAGGTCGGTTAAGGATAAGTATGAATATTGTAAATCAGCTAGGTTAATCGGTTTACCTGTTTCAAGGCAATTTCCTGTGCTTGACTGGAAGAAACAACCTGGAGTGTGCCGTGTGAGGGATCGGCTGAGCTTGCCGATGGGATGTCCTCTGTGACTTCATCAGTGGTTGGCTCTTAAGGTATGATGACCGATGACATTGGGGCAGATGTAGGGATCGGCATGGACCTTTGTCGTTTTGGCTGTGCCTCGGCATCTGTTAAAGCTTTGCGCTTTGCTTGGGCATCGGCAACGATTGGCTGGGGGGCATCGGCACTTGTTGGTTGTGAAGCTTGGACGTCTGGTACGCTTGCCGATGTACCCAATTGTTGCTGCAAAACAAGTGTAAGGTATGATATTTAACGGATAAAATGAGAAGTCAAGAGAATACCTCTGAAGGTTTGTCAAAAGAAGTGGTGCTTGATATCGGAGGAATTGCCGATGACGATCCAGTGGCAGCTCTTACCCCCTGATGATTAATGTTAATACAGTTTGTAATTGGTATAAGTAGAAATAAACAAGGTTGTTATCTTGAATGCCTTGACCAAGGTTGTAGCAGCAGCCGATGGAGTGGCCCTAGCTGTAGCCAATTTGGACTTAGAGGTGATGGTCTTGGTACGGATCTTCTGGTGGGTCAAAGCAGTTAAGGTGGGGGCGTTGTAGCCGATCGGTGATATCGGGGAAACAGACTGAAGATCGAAGGGTTTCCCACTTTTGCTCACCGATGGTGCTGGGTTGTTAACCTGTCATAAGAGAGTCAGTTACTGATATATGTAGGGAAAAAGCCAAAAGGAGTTAAAAGAAACTTACTGCGTCGTCAGGGATGGCATATTCAGGGTCGATCATGTGCCGATATGTGTGAGCAGAAGTTACAAACAGTTGTTCCTTCCACTCTCGCCACCATTGCTTGTATGACTCGATGATGAAGGATACTGGCGTCCAGGTGGATATATCAACATCTGTGGTATCGGCATCAGGGGAGAGTTGTACTACCTTGTTCCAATCTGTTCCACAGGTGATTGTTTCCCTGGGTTTGATCACATCGGCAAAGCAAAGTTTGATTGGCAGTTGCCCAAAAGCCAATTGACGGGATACTGCCGATGGGTTGTAAAATTCATATGAAATGTTGGTGTTTTTCCCGCTACTAAATGTATTTACTGGAATTGCCCTGGGAGTAATGATGGCCATCATGAGTTCCTTATCCTGATTCAGGGTGTCATCGGCAAAGTTGAAAAGAAGGGGAAATCTATTTTTCTCGTCAATATAAGGTACCCAGGCCCTATGATCATGAGAAAGATCATTGTAGAAGTTTTGGAAGAATCTACCGATCTGGTCTTTATTGGCCTCTGTTTCAGGAAGGACAATTATGACTTCACCAAAATTGAGGGGTGAGCGTGTTGCCGATTCATCATCCCCAAGCACATGGTCTTCAGCAATTTCTCGTGGGAATTGTTGAGCAAAAAAGTCCCATTGCAAACATTTGTGCATATGGGCATTCAGCCACATGTTGATAAACCACCACGGGCCTCCTAGGTTGCTGATGGGTTCGCCAAGCAGAAGTTTCTGAGACACTTGATGAAGAAGATGATAAGTGGAGCTCAGAAGGTATCGGCCAAGAGGAAATCTTACACCATTAGCCAAAAGTTCAGCTGCGGGGAGGAAGGCGTTGGTTGGTCCTACTGATCGACCACAGAAGATAAATTTTTCTAACCACATATTCAAGAATGTGGCATGTTCCCTCTGGTTAAGTGTCCCAGTCTTCTGGTATTCTTGAATGTATCCCGTCCAACCGCCGATGTTGCGGGTATTCACCCTATATTCAGATTTTCTACCATAAATAGAGCCTTCATCGGTAGTTGAAATATCCAAGCCAGTGAGCATGTGGACATCGGCAAGTGTAGGAGTAGCTGGGCCATGTCCAAACATAAAAAGTGTTTGTTGTGTCTGACCAGAAGTAAGCAGTTGCAATCATCATCGATTCATTCTTCTGCATATCGGCAATAGATAACCTAATGCATTGGTCTAACTTCCGTTCTGCCCAGTATACTTGCATCGATCTATTAACCCTTAAGTACCAATCTTTCCACCCTTTGGTGGTTTTGGGCCAAGATCGGAATGTGTCTTTCCATAAATTTAGAGAGAAATTTTGGGCTCTAAAGGGGATTCTGTTAACCTCTGCATTAATCAGATCGGTTGGATCTGGGTTGCCCATTGGTCCTAGGCATTGGACATGCGGCTGATCGGTTGGAATAACTAATTTGTTGCACAGTTCCTAAGTTTGAAGGATCCGGAGAACAAAAGAAAGGAAAAATCACCAACTGTATGGATTTGCAAAAACTAGGGGAATCAAAGTAAAGGTAATGGAAGTGGAGCGAACCGTGGGGACGTCGAAGTTGATTGCCATTATCTTGAGGAAGATGAGGGCACGAGCCAGAGACTTGAGGTAACGCTGGAGAAGGGTTCTTGTTGGTTGAGGTCGTGCAGTGGTTCGTCGAAGTCGCCGCCGGAAAGAGAAAATGTCAAAGATTGGAGTCTGAGGGTAGAAGACGAGTGTTCCGGAGGAATCTATTTATAAGCCGCTTGGAGTAGGGGTATTTTGGACTTATCTCTATGCCGCGCGCATGTAGGTCGAAGTGGTTCAGATGGATATGGTAACTGTTCGCACGATAATCAGGGGATTGTACAGATGGGTTGATGGCATGTAATCATGACTTGGAAGAGATATCGGTACAGGATATTTTAATTCTGAAAATGACAGCATTATCATGTTAAGATCTTGCCGATGGGTTATTGTTTCGGTATCTTAACCATAATTAAGGCAAGAGTGGTTGGCGATTGTGCGATAGATTTGATTGGATTTGATAACAGATCAGGTTTTGGCTTGGAGAATGAGTTACGGTAATCTGGAGTAAATTTCAGAGCATTAATGGTTTTATACTCTGAAATTGGGGGGCATGTGTTGACACCGTTTTTTGCATGTGTTAAAATGATCGGAGTGGACTAATCGGCAAGAGGAAAGTTACTGTATACTTTGATAGCCGATGAAAGCCAGCTTGTAAAGATGGTTGTCAATAGCTGGTGATGCCGATGAAGGGAGGCTTGAAGACTACTGCCGATGAAACAGGGAGTATGCCGATGAAGGAAGACTTGAGGACTACTGCCGATGAAACAAGGAGTATGCTGATGAGGGAAGACTTGAAGACTATTGCCGATGAAACAGGGGGTATGCCGATGGGAAGGAGGACGGTGAGATTTCCATCGTAATTGAGGCGGACAGGGAAATAGATAGGAGTTGATTTCCTTTTCTATATTTGTTAGAGTATGATTCATGTAAGAGTCACGTGTTTCCTTAGATATGCGCTTGGTGTCCTAGTTGTGTTTGGTTGTGTCTCTTTAGATCAGGGTATAAATATGGAGTGAGGGGCAATGTAATTAGATATATCAATCAATATCAAAACCAATTTTTACTCCCATTTGCATCTACTTACTTTTCGGCGACTTCGTCAATTTGCATTATTTTCTCTTTACGAGTTCTCATTGATTCGGTGAGCTGCATCGCTTCAGTGCGACCTTCGGCGATCCTTGAGTTCCGCGTGAGTACCTCTTGGCCGTGACTTCCGGGCGTATCGCTGTTGTCAGGACTAAAGTGCTCGTATCTTCATCCTTATCGATTAACAGGTCAAATCGACTGGCACGCCTTGGATATCGATTCGGGTATTAGCCCTTTGTGTTTGCAGATCCACTTTTGCATCAACATCTATCTCGTTCAATCCCTTGACTAACTACCTCACCCAATCCCACGGCGTGCATTGATGCCAGAATCAGTGAGCTCCGTCTCATCCAATCCCTTGACTAACTGCCTCACTTGATCCCACGCGTGCATCGACGCCAGGATCCACATGCTCCATCTCATCGAATCCCTAAAACAACTAACCTTCTCGGCTACACAATGACGCCTTGGTTGGCAACTCTGTCTCAGCTAAAAAACACGCACACACGCACGCTAACAAACACCACCCAAACGATTCTACTAGAAACGCCTAGGGGCAACACCCGTGGGTGCGCTCATGTGCACCCACCAACAAAACAAAAACCTCCCTCGTTAGCTACACAGAAAACCTCCTAGACAGTTCTGCCCGAACCGCCTAGGGGCTCAGGGGCTACACCCACGGGTGCGCTCATGTGCACCCACCGTTAAGACAAAAATCCCCCAGATGACTCTGCCCGAATCGCCAGGGGCTCGAGGGCTCCTGTCGAGTTCATAAACCTAGGGTTCCTCGCAGATCAATTTCCCAACAAAGGCTCGCCCCAAGCAGATAGCGAGCAAAACTCATAGGTCGGCCCAAGTATCTAGATAACAGGTTAGAAGGGCGATCCAATCACCGATCGAAAGGTCTGGCCGAGGAGGAGCGGCACCCATTTTTCAACTCTAGCCTACCTCTCCGACCGGAGTGCTCGCTCTGACTCTAACCGCCTCCGGACAGTCTCTCCAACCGGAAGGCTTAGCCGAAGCACTACTTCTGACTCCAACCCCACATCTTCGAACGGGGTACACAGAAGCCCTACTCACTGCTCTTCTCCGACTGGTGCAACCAGAGCCGACTAGGACCAACCAACCGAAGACGCCCACCCAGAAAAGACCAGGGAACGAATAGAGAAAGCAAGACAAGGCGCATAAGTTAAACCACGGTACTAGGGACCATACCCTATACACCTATAGGAACATTACTCTACAACCGCCTAGACATAAATAGTATTATAGGCACCGACTTTTTACCTACAGTAGTGTGGGCATCATTAACTCCCATACGGTAAGGTGCCAGAATTTACCGACTTTTTACCTACATGCCTCTGGGCATCGACAGCGTTGTGGGCGCCAGAATTTACCGTACCAAGGGAACATGGTAAAACTCCTCATATGCCTCTGGACATCAACATTATATGCAGGTACCGACATCTGCCATACCCAAAATAAGACGATGTAACCTCCCACATGCATCCGACATCCAATAGTGTTATGCGCGCCTACCATCATCATGTACCCGCCGGCATGGGCAACAAGGCTTAGAAACAAACGTACTCCTTCCCTCTCACTTGTAAGGCCATCTCCTTTATCTATAAAAGGGGATGCGCTCTCTCGCAAGAAACTCAGTTAATCCAGATCGATCAAGTTCAATAGCTCACAACCAGATTTCATTCATGTTTAGCCATAAGACATAGGTGTGTAGAGGATGATGGCAGCGGTGGTGGTGGAGATAGTGAAGAGCCAATCACAAGAGACGTCACATTCTCCTTCTCATTATCACTTTTATCATCGGATGAGCCACTTGATGATTCAATGTCCATAAGCCAATCACCAACAATATAAGCCTTGCTATTCTTCTTCTTCTTGTGGTACTCTTTCTTCTTGCCTCTGTCAGGTATCAGTATTAGGGATACCCAAAGAAAGGATCTGAGGACCACAGACGATGACTCGCCTAGATTATCAAGGACGTGTTTTAGTCTCGATCGACCCAAAAGGGACAGTCTATGTCTTGCCTGACCCCTTGGGTATAGGCCTCATGCGCGCCAGGTAGGGGCTTTTTACGCTTCTTGACGTCCACATCAGGCCTCGAATGGCTGGTCATGACATCAATTAGTTCCTAGGCGCACACGTGCACTTCGGGAACCTAGACTTCATCATCACAATGGAGGGAGAGTTGGTGTAGGCTCCTACCACCATCTAGCCTCTCCACTCCACCGGCCTCGACATGATCGTCTAGCCCTCTAACTCTAGCTTGATAGTGTTCATCCGATTGAGTGAGTGAGCGATTCTAGTGTGATTACATCGTGAGGTTTCATTGAGTGGCACTAGGTGGTCATCTTGCAAGCTAGTGGTGCTTGTTACTCTTAGAGGTTGCCATCTCTTAGATGGCTTGGTGGTGGTCTTCATCGAAGACCACAAGAAGCTTGTGCGATGCTTTGGAGAAGAGCTTTGTGAGGGCTATTGTGCTCGCTCTGCGGGAGCCATGAAGAGCAACTCTAGTTGAGCATGTCATTGAGCTACCCTCACTTTCAGGGTAGGTTCTTGCAGTGCTCGACATGCGGGCTTAGCGGGTGATGCCAATTAGCTACTGAATCACCAAGTGAGCGATCGACACAACGGGGACATGGCGTGTCGCCAAGCACGTGAACATCGGGAGAAAATCACTGTGTCAACATTGTTCTTCCCGTTGGTTTGCAATCCTCTTACACAAGCTTGTGATTACTTTCATATACATTGTGCTTATGTAGTTGCTCTTGTAATTAGTTAGCTTGTGTAGCTCACTAGTTACCTTCTTGCTTGTGTAGCATAGAAGTAGCTCTCTTGCATGGCTAATTTGGTTTGTGTAACCTTGTTAGTCACATTACTTAGTTTGTGTAGCTAAGTATTTACGCTCTTAAATTTAGCATTGGTTGCCTTGTTATTGAGCATTGCTAGTAACCTTAGTTGGCTTTGTGCTTTTGCTTACTAGCATGTGTAGGAGCTCCCTCATTGCTTGAAGTACTAGTAACATAGGTTTGTGTGATCTTGCTCCTAGAAGTTGTTAGGTGAGTTCTAGCTAGTCCAACATCTTTGTTGCTTAATTAGAATCTTTGCAAGGTGCTAGAGAACATAAATAGAGGGGTATAGTCTTGGCTAGACCGATAGTTTTAATTCCGCACTTGTTTTGATTAGCCGACGCGATTAAGTTTTAGAAATGACTATTCATCCCCCTCTAGTCTCTATCTTGACCCCACAATCGCTCAAATATAAATGCTTAAAGTAAAGAGACAGAGAGGAACGCGATGATGTTTTTTTAAGGTATCAGAGAGTTGCCACTCCCTACTAGTTCTCGTTGGAGCATTTACACAAGGGTGTAGCTCCCCCTTGATCTGTGCAAGGATCAAGTACTCTCTACAGGCTAATTCTTCGACACTCCATCATGGTGAATCACCCACAACCGCTCACAAAATGACTTGGGTCATCCACAAGCTTTGTTGGATGATCACCAAGCTTCCAATCACCACCGAGCCATCTAGGTGATGGCGATCACCAAGAGTAACAAGCACAAACTCTTACTTGACCAAGACAAGCCTAATGAGAAAGGTGTATGCACACACTTACTACTCCCTATGCACTAATGAGGTCCTTAATCTTGAATTCTCAAAACTCAATCACCCCACTAGGCTCTTGCTCTCTTTTGCAATCTAAAGGTGTTTCTCAGCTAAACAAATGGGCAATAAAGCTAAGTTGGATGAGTAGAAGAAGTATTTATACTCCCCACTTGAAAACATACCCATTGAGGTTCAACTCAGCATTTCTAGTACTGACCGGACGCGCCTGTTGGGCTGACCGGATGCGTCCGGTTGCTCTCTAATGGCTATGTGACGCCAGCCGTGCCAGGTAGCAGAAATGTTGACCTAACGCTGGCCAGCATTCGATCATCACACACCGAACATATCTGGTCTCGAAAATCCTTCTCTAGAACCTTTCTGCTGTTGACTGGACTCTGCCTTACTCGCGTCCGGTCACAACCTCTTCTGCGTCTGGTCCTACATTAACAGCAAAACCCTTCGCTACAGTTGGTCATCACCTACGCGTTCGGTCCAGGCAAGGAGCCAACGTTTGATTGATGGGTAAACCCTAGCTGCGCGAGCTAACACTGACCGGACATCCAGCATCCGGTCATCATCCAAGTCTCCATTCATCTCAAATTCGACCAACTTTATGAATGACATCGACTTCAACTGAACTATGGGCTGTCCCTGAGCTATCTAGTGCTAAGTTTGACAAGTGTGTACCACACCTAAACCATTAGACTCATCTAGGTAAAGCTACTAGTTCATATCCCTCTTAATAGTATGGCCAAAGGAAAAAACAAAGCCCTAAACTACTCTAAGTGCCTCTCTAACGCCAAACGACACTTAGAACTAGTCCATCCTTAACCTTGTCGTCCATCCTTTGAAAACTAAAACGATTTCCATCGATAGGGGTATAAAAACCATAATTGCCCAATCAATCATCATTACCATGACCTAACTCAAATTGCCTTTGTAAAATACATGTTAGTCACAGTAATCTCGTGTCGTCATTAATCACCGAAACCCAACTAGGGGTCTAGATGCTTTCACAAGGAAAGGCTTCGAGGTACTAAGCAAGGGTGAAGGGCAAGCAATGGCTTGGCAACCGAGGAACCTAGCTAGGGTAAAGAAAGAATTACTTGCAATTAGTTAAAGTATCAATCAAACCTTGATGGTCACATTGATGTGGAGGACCAAATCTTGGATAAAGTGTTGGAAGTGACTTGATGCATTTGGAGTTAACTCATATTTATTGAATGGAATCAAGTCACATGTTCAAGATGGCTATGCTCAAGGAGAAAATCAAGGTCAACATGTTGACACCCTCACTTGATGATGTTTGAAGGCTATGGCATTTGGTTTGAAGGAAATCAACTCAAGCGTTTCAAACTCCATTTTCATTTGATCTTGAGTTAATAGGTATGTCGTACTAATAAGAGGGATGTATCATGTTGATAGATACTTATTCATAAGTGCTCAAGCCAATCTATGTGAAGTTTGAGTGTTTTGAGAGCTAAAAAAGCTAACTTGTTTTTGCTGAGTCTAGCAATACCGGACGTGTCCGGTATTTGCCCAGCCACAATAATCTTTTTGGTGTTCTCGGTTTGGTTCGTCAGGAGTTCCAACAAATGTCGGGAGTTCCAGGAGTCAGAAATTTGGGCAATCGACGGGTGTTCCGATGCCTCATAGCGCCACTGACTTAGTGACCATTAGAGCTGTATAGGCAATATCGAACGTGTCCAGTATTCTCCAACGGCTAGTTTTTCAAAGGGGCTATAAATATCCCTTAGCCTCCACCTTTAGAGGTTGCTAATTCTATTGACTTTCATACACGTTTTGAGCCTTGAGAATTTCTCCAACCCTCTCTTAGTGAGTGATTGATTCAAACTTGCAAAATTCATCTTGTGGGTTGAGTGAGATTCAAAATTAGAAGCAAGCCACCCTTGAGCACTTGTGCATATTTGTCGATCTCATGATTTGCATTGGTTACTCTTGGACTCTTTGGTCCTAGATGGCTAGGCGTCGTCGGAGAGCACCTAAGAGATTGTGGTATGCCTCGGGAAGTTTGTAACAGTTCGATTCCATCATCGCAAAGGAAGGGATCATCTAGTAGAAGGAGGAAAAGGAGTTAGAAAAGACTCCGGCTAGAGTGTCCTTCATGGCCCTCTAGAGCCGACCTTCGCTAGGTCGCTCGCAGCCCCCTCAACAGAGAGTAGGACTCGATAGAGTCCGAACTTCGGTAAAACAAATAGCGTGTCTCGATCTCCCTTTACATTTGGTATTTGTGATCTTTTTGTGTTGTTTGAGCTTGTCTGTAGATTACCAATAGTGGTTTGGAACTTGATTTGAAAAAGAGAAATCAATCGGAGCAAGTTGAGAGCTGGCTGGGCAAACCCGTGAATACGGGACGTGTTTGGTATTTTGGTCCATGCGCTGAATTCATTTGTTTATTTGTTCCAATCTCTGTGTTATAGGGTTGTAGCTCTTAGATATATTCTTTACACCATGTTTACTCTGTGGCTAACTCGTGAGGGGTTTATTTCTCTGATTTGGAATTTTCTATTCTAACCGTTTCCGTATTTTAAAGGGTTGAATTTTAGAAACGCCTATTCACCCCCTGTAGGCAGCATCCTCGATCCTTTCAGGGGGCGAGTGAGCAGATTATAGTAGAGTGAGATAGGGTTGTTCCCCCATCTCACATTCTTGCATGTAGAGGGCGAACGGGGGTGAGTGCTTGAGTGAGAGACAGGGTCATAGGGAGAGTGACGGTGTCTTCGTGCAACGAGGCTAATGGGAACAGGGATGTGTGGTTCGAGACTTCGGGTTACTAGGAGGGAGTGGGCTGGATGTCTGTTGAGCGCTGTGTCTTCATGTTTTTGTGGGCTGAACTCAATTATATTATAATTTCGGGGCCTGTGGGGTCCATGGAGGAATAATAAAATACGACCTTGCCCTCGACTCGATTCGAGCCCCTGATCTCGAGACACGTGAGGGAAAAAATAGGTCTACCTCGCCTCCGCCCCCCGAGGGGTCAAAACCCCGTGGTTCTTGGATTCGAACCCGCTCGCCCGACTGCCATGTCTACCTGTCTTCACCACTGGTCCCCTCTCGGTGTCCCCTAGCTCCCTGTTCTCCTCTTGCCCCCCTCCACCGGTGGTAATTATCATGCCAGCGGGTGCTTGTCTCCTCCACCATCATAAGGCATCAGCACTCGCCTCCTTTCTCCTCCACACACAGTTGGACTGTGGTGCATCCTCTAATTTGGCCCTCTAATTATGCACAATGGATGCGTATCATCCCCACCTCCATGTATGCCAGACAGCATCCCTTAGAGATAATACGTATTTTTAGGTTCTAACTCCTCCGATAAAGTAGAGCTATACCAAACAAGATCTTAAACGCCGTCTTGGCCATATGCCGTCCCGCCTGTTTGGCCACCTCCATCTTATACCTATGGCGATCCTGGACGGAAAAGTCACACGGACATGGAGCCGAACTTTTCGTGAATGTCGTGTCAACTCGACCCACTCTTCACCGTGTTCGGCTGGGGCTGGCTGGGCTGGCCAGCCCCCTCACATGGACACTGTTTAAATGAACCAGCCAGCAGTACTTCTTTCTCACATAAACGAATCAGTAACTATACGAACCAACCAATCGGCTGATCCAGACCATTGTGGAACAGTGGAACTGTGGAAGCATCGTGCTATCGAGTTCCTGAAAGATTTCACTGACACGTACGGTGAGCATACCAGCTCGCGAACACGACGGCGAGATGTTACACATACTGCACACTGCATGACTGCAAGACGAGCTACCAAGTACCAACCGTGCATGATTGTTCGAGAAACGAGCAAAATTACATCCCATGCCCATCTGATCCCACGGTGGGGAAGATATGGGATTAACTGAGTAATACAGGCGGTATATGTCTTGTGCGCAAGCATCATCAAGAGCACGATACACTTGTGGAGGGGTAAGAAACGAACTACACGTGCGGCGCGGCGCGGCGATCCTCCCGCGCCGCGGCGCTAGCGGAGGCGTAGTAGACGGCGCAGAAGAGCGCGTGCACGAAGCAGAGGACGCCGCCGATGGAGAGGAACCGGTGGCGCGGCACCCCGCACTCCGCCAGCTTGCGCTTCGCGTTGGGCAGCGCGCCGAGCACCAGCAGCGCGAGCGCGACGACGAGGACCATCCTGCTCAACACAACAGGCACGACAGGAATCGCTTGTCAGTAAAGCAAAAAAATCGAGCGTTATTTGCTCGAAGGGCAAGGTTCTCCCTTTATTTCCTTTCCGCTTGTTGGAGTGGAGTGGAGGATGCATGCAAGAATCTGTGGCGCTCATCGCAGCATGCAATGCAACGGAACGTACCAGGTGAGGACCAAGGCGAAGGACGCCATCTGCCGGTTGGGCGACGCCCGGCGGAGCTTGTCGCCGGAGCAGGCGCACGCGCAGCCGCCGGCCACGTTTGCGATGGCGTGCGCCGCCGCCAGCACCGCGGCCGCCGCGATGCCGAGCTCGTAGGCCCGCCGGACTGGCTGCCGGCACTCGATGAACAGGATCCGCAGGTGCCTGCCCTGCAATCGCCAGCCGCACCAGGTGAGCGCCGGCCAGCCTGAATACCAACGAACGAATCCCCTGCTTCCCGCTACCCTGCTACACAGAAAAAATAAAGAACTTCCTAACTACACGGAAACTTGCCTGGTTCTGAGCCTTCTCCGCGTGGACTCCGAGCACGCCGGCGGCGACGTCCATGGCGAGGACCAGGAGGCAGATGACCACCGCTTCTACTCTCGCCATGGTTCAGCTCCTCCTCTGTCCTTCCTCTCCGGGCCCTGTGCTGTGCCTTGGGATGCTGAGAACAGAGGCGCAGAGTGACAGTGCAGAGACTGAATGGACTGTTCGTGACTTGTGAGAGAGATGCCTCCGGTGTCCGGTCTCTGCTTTTGATGTTCTTTATCCCTGCTCTCTATGTTCGGCTTTGGTTTTCTTTACACATTCCGCGTCACGAGCAGTGCAGAAAGCTATACCAGGTGTCTGCTCGCGCTAACGAAAAGAGAGACGTTGGGGTTAAGGGTGAGCCGACATGCTCCATTGGTATCATTACGAGTAACAAGCCACAAAAGACAGTGTACTGCTGTACTTCGGCTTTTTTAATAAACAATATAATTTGATCTCGGACTTTTCTTTTGCCATAAGCAGTACGGAGTACTCTCAAACTTTTGCCCATCGCAGGTGCTTAATTCATATTCCACTTTACTCTCATACAGTCCACATACAAACAGTGTAAAACCACTATGTGAATTGCACACAGGTGGGGCACAGCTGCACACGTGTCGCATGCTACACATTGCTAGCACATGCCACCTGGGATCACAGTTCACACATTGACGCAATCACTTTCTCGTATGAGGCCAGTCTCAGTGAAGTATCGTATCTCTGTTTTCTGTTTTCAAGACTCCCTCGTATTAGAAACCCTCATTAAACTATTTTTATCACTTTCTTCATTTAAACTATGTCACATCAACTTATTTAATGTCCATAAAACTTCTATTAAGACTGGCCTGATCGAGCTTACATGCTCGCACTTGGTCCCACAAAGGATGGTGTGCGGACCTAATGGCCCGTTCGCTTCGCTAAAAAAAATAAGCTGAAACATTATTCCGGCTGATTTATTATGAGAGAAAAACATTATTCCGCCTGAAAAGATAAGCTGGAAAGTACGGATTATAAGACAAGCGATCAGGGCCATAAGGCTTCTGTGTTTTTGTCCCAAGCTTTGACATAGATGTAGGAAAAACATATATTTAGAGTCACTAGAATGGCTACAAAACGACATAAAGAGAAACATTTTAGGAAGAAACACTTATAATTGATTTTTATTTTTTACTAATATAGAGAAACGTACAAAACCTGGTTTCTCTTTTTTTAGTTTTAGTTTCAAGAATCTAGCGAATTAGTCAAATGGTTCCACGAAGTGATTCTGATTCATTAGAGAAACGTTTATAGTGAAAATCTGGATTTGAAACGTTTTTAGAGGAATCCAGATCCCTACCAAACGCACTCTTAAGAATCTAGCGAGGTATCCAAATGGTTTGAAATGATTCTAATTCATCATTTGAAATGTTTCTTTACAGATTCTAGATCTAAATGTTTCTACAAGAATTTTGGATCCATACTAAACGCATCTTTAGTGTTTATTAGGTTCACCCCACTGATTGTTAGTAATAGCTAAATCTGGCTACAGATATGGAACGGTAATCCTCTTTTGAATTGACATAATCAGTTCGTATAACCATAAAACATTACATGCACTCCCTCATGATGGAAAGTCAGCATATCGATTTCTCTGATGACCCTTTCTAATAATTGTCCTCTACTGTTTTTTTATCGAAACCTGATACAGTAATGATTGTTTTATGGATATTTGAGGTAAAATAGTATTCTGTGTAGGTTGGGAATAATTGGTTAATATATTTTTATATCAATTCTCCTGGACATTATATTTGTTTCTCTTGGACATTTCTAAAAACAATTTTCCTTTTCGATGTCCAATAGCTGGAGACCTATTAGGCCCATTCACTATTACACCCGTGGCCCATCCAACACTGATACAAACGGCCCAGAGCCCAATACTGCAGCCCTAGCGCCCCAGCCGAGTGGGAAGCATCTCTCTCCGCCTCTCTCGTCCAGCACTGCATCGCCCTGGCCGCCCTAGGCACCAAAACCTCGCGAGGCAACCGCCCGCCGGCGCCGCCGTCGTAGCAAGAGGGTGAAGTGAGGACTAGAGAAGGGGGAAGATGTCGTTCCGGGCGCGGGAGATGTACAAGAAGGTGGTGCGGCGCGTCGGCGCGAGGGGAAGCTGCCGGCGGAGCTGATGAAGTCGGTGAAGGACATGCTGCCCGACAGGCAATGTCGTCATGGGGCGGGCCAAGCGCGGCATCTTCGCCGGGAGACACATCCGGTTTGGGAATAAGGTCTCCGAGGACGGGCGGCAATAAGTGAGCCATCTCTCCTCGTAACCTCCGTAATCCATTCCCCCCTTGTCCTGATCCAGACGTTGTCTGGAGAAATTAAGATGCTCGGTTTCCGAAACAATGGTTCAGATTTTGTGATTTGCGTTAGAGTTAGCGGGTTGGATGGTGAAGACTCCGGTTTCAGTGTTTTGGGAAACTTACTTAGGATGCATCGATCTGGATGCGAGGCTGGAGCAAATAACCGAAAGAATTGGTCCTTGAAGAAAAATGCTCAAATTTCATAGAACTAGAGAAGGCATTGTGCATGATCAAGGGTGACCACTATCTGGGAGAGCAGGGATGCATTGTCCAGTTGTCCAGTTTCCCCCTCCCATCTGGCCTACCCATTTTTGGAGGTTTTACTTGTCTGGCAAAAACAATTTCCTTATTACTTCCTGGAGAAATGGAAGAATTGATAGTGATTCAGGCTCTTTTAGGAACATTTGTCATTGGTAGTTTGGATCATATATTCTTGATGATTGGAATATCCAAACCAACATAATTTCTGGTCTGTCCAATGCAACAAAATTGCTAGTCGTTGCCATTGATGTTAACATAGGGAGCTACAATTTCCAAGCTTGTCTCACAAGAGAAAATGGGCCTACTTTGTACTCCCTTCTGTTAGTGTAAATTCTTGAAAGGGTGAATGAGGTGCCACTGTGCCAGCATTGTTTTTTCCTGCCGTTTAGGGCGTGTTTGGATCTTTTGACTAGTGTAGGCTAGGCAGGCTGTAGGCAACCTTTGCCCAACCTAGCTGAGCAAGGTGTGGCAAAAAACGTTGTCCATGTTTGGCTTTCCTAACCTTGTTCTACCCCCTTTCTCCCCTTCCCCGTTTCTCACCCTTCCCACCAAAATCAAATCCCAATGAAATGCAGTACAAAACTGACATGGTTATGTGAGCACGGAAATGACGACAAGAATGGCAGCAGCATGAACTGGCGCGCCTCGTTATCCGCGCGCCTCAAACTTCCCATGTGCTTCGCGGCTCTCGTGCATCCCTGAAGACTCGACTATGACACGATAATGTTAGCAGGGCAGCGCTATTCTCCAATATTCTACGATTTGTCCACATGATCATTGATTTGTTTTTCAATCTAGGCCACATGCATCGCTTTTTGTTTTTTTGGTAACAGTTCAATTTTGTTGTTTCGGTCTTTCAGTCGGCTGAGCTCACACCGCTGCGAGGAGAGCCATTGATGCGTGCGCAACCTTGCTTGTGCAGGAGAGCGGATTTGGTTCTTCTGCACGGGCAAGGATTTCCTTGCCAGCTGGGTGAGGTTGCCAGGCAAAGTGAGTCTCACGCTCGGTACCAAACAGTGATCCTTGCTTAGTGAGGCGTGGCAAGGGGATTGCCCAGGAACCAAACATGCCCTCAATGCCACACCACATGACTTGATTATATTTCATAGATTCCTCCAATTAAGTTAAAACCATCAGCCATCTTGAGAATAATAATCCCATAACCTTGCAACTCATTATCTCATGATGACATGATCTTACCATCAGTCTTAACACATCCGGTGCAACATTCATTGCATTAAAAGAAGAGAGTTACAACACACCCAAACATCCAGTGCAACATTATTTTTCATCTGCTTTTCATCACGTATAAATAAATAATAAATAATATATGTCCCATTTGTATCTGTTGCCTTTTGTCTCCACTTGTAATTCAATAGTTTTTCGGAGGAATATGTCTTGATAGGATATATTAATCAGTTATCCATACTCAGCTGGTGATCGACCCAATCACTGAAGCACATAGTTGTGGGTCTGTGGGCCCCATTCTACACTAGAATATATCTGGGATTATTCTGGCCTCTACACTTTCCCAATCTCTAATAGAGATAAATGTTTAAGACCTGCATTGTTTTGCCATTATCTATTTAAAGTGGCAGATTCTTAAATCTTAGGCGGAATATGAACTTCTGCGGTATTACATTAAAATGATTCCCTTTTAGTTAAATTTCCACGACATAACATTCACTAAGAATTTCTTGGTAGTGACGGAATTTATTTATACCTTGCAAATCTGAGGCTATGATATTGTTTTTATTATCATCTTATTGGATTATCTTTTGCTTATTTAGATCAAGGCGATCATGGAAGCCAAATGTTCAGGAGAAACGTCTTTTCAGCTATATTCATGACCGACACATTAGAGTCAAGGTTACCACACATGCACTTCGGTGCATTGACAAAGCTGGTGGGATAGATGAATACCTCCTGAAAACACCTTACAATAAAATGGATACTGAGATGGGGATAGTGTGGAAAGCAAAGATTGAAAAGATGTATTCAGATTTGGCCGAAATGGAAGTAGGCTTCTTCCCGCCTGAGGAAGAGACTAAGATTAAAGAGGGCTTTGACGAGGTTCGTGCTGCCAAGAGGGACTTACATAGGGAAGCAAGACGAGCTTTGGCAAAGCAAAGGCAGCTAGAAGCAATTAGTGCTGGTGATGACCAAACGAGTGAAGTCACAGATACAAAGGAAGAGGTATCTGATGCTGCTGCTAAAGTTTGAGCCTAAACCTATGTGCCTGTCTTGAAAGGTAAATATGATTCTGGACCTTTTTCTCTGAAATTATCATCACTTAGTTTCTCGAAAGCTTGTCTATCCGTTCATTTGTTCAGTACCTAAGATATGGATTGAGTAAAGTGCAGCAATGATTGTCAAACTTGTTTGGGGGGGGGGGGGGGGGTGTAACATAGGTCCATATTACCAGATATGGTTCCCTAAACTTGTTATTTATGTCACTCAATGTCCAAATATCATTAATCAGCATATACTTGCTCCTGTGGCATGCTAACATGGAGAGGGAGATGTTTGGATGCCAAGTAGGCTGATCAACACTAACTAGAGATGTGATCTCGAATGAAGCCCTTAGCAAGTTTAGGTGCCCAGATATGCAAATTAATACTTTAGTGACCTAGTTGACACCCCTAAACAGGTTTAGGGACTCCTGGTGCATTTTAATCATATGTATTTTCTTGGAAGACTAATCATAATGACGAAGTTAAGTCCATTTGGTTTATACCGTGTTCACTTTCCTTGTTGATCCAGATAGGATGTTCCTTCACTACTGCAGCTGTTTTGCCCCTTGATATTTGAAGCCTTTCTTCTGTGATAGTAAATAATGTGTCTTCACAATGACTGTTTCTGCTGATTACTATTCATTCTGATTTTAGTTTTGCACTTTTGCTGCAGGCCTGGTTGTGTATATATAAGGCATCCTATATGCTTGTGGTAATCCTTTTTTAGCGCGAAGTTGAATGTAGTTGACTTGGTTTTCTTGCAGATCAAAGGAGGCAGCAAATCATTGGATGTCACTGGGCAAATAACCGAAGGCTTACTACTTGATATAAACTGGGGAAAGTTTCTTGTGCACAAACTATACCCCCATTTTCGGGAGCAGCAGTGTATGTTAAGCCAGCGTATGTTCTATTTCTATACCAATACATCTTGCTGTTGTAAGCACTTGTTATGTGGTGGAAATTTTGTACAATTATTGAAAACCCAAGAGCCTGAATTGTGGGATAGTTTGTCTTGTAGAATCTATCTATTTTCTGCTTAACTGAATTGTCAGAAATAATAATGCTTGACATGAATACACGTTTAATGCTAAATTGGCTAGAGGCTTGACATCCTAGCTCATTTCTGTTCCATTCCTATTTTGCTTGAAGATTAGCAAAATACCAAAATGAATTCATCGGTAGTTTAGTTTGTAGGGTCAAGTGATCTGGTGTTCTTTTTTTGGGTGGGATAACTATGGCACGCTTGCTGTTATGCTGAGACTCATCTCATGACCAATTTGTACCTCAGATGCCGAACTTTCAATCTGATGCCTTTTAATGTACGGTATCACGAATTAAGGCTGTTGGTATCTGTTTCTGATTAGAGCTGTTGGTATCTGTTTCTGGTTGTTGCATCAGCTCGCACCGGTACTTGTCAAGAACTCAGGATAGCATCATAGTTAAGTGCTTGCTGAATGCTGATATAATATCAACAGAAAATGGTACATTGCCGGCTCCATATGAACAAACACAAATCCGAAATTACATGGCCATTTTAGCCCATTTGTTATCTCCCATCTAGCCTATCTTGGCGAGAACATCGCCGAGCACATCTTTGGTTGCTGCGTAGTATTTCTCGGCCTCTAGGGTGCTCTTGATCTTCGCGGCATGGTCAAGCTGCCAAAACGGGAAGAGAAGCTGCCGTGTTATTTCCACAGTTCTTGTCAAAAATTGAATTGCTCCCATAGATCAGATCAGTGATCAATGGGGTTTAGCTTACACCGTCGATGATGCTGAAGAGCTTGCCGGTGAGCTCCTTGAGGATCTTCTCCTCCTCCTTGGGCTTGGATGCGATGACGGTCTTGAGGTCATAGCGCAGGTAGGAGGCCCGGAGGCGGAGGTCGTTCTGGACGTACGGCCACGCCTTCTTGTCGATGAGCGGCTTGAGGTTGATGATGTCCTGCGCCGACGTCTTCACCCTCGCCGCCGCCAAAGCCGGTGGCTGCGGCTGCAGGTAGAACCGCTCCGACAAGGGGAGTCGAAGTCCCTCGCCTGGTCAGAGTTTTCAGTCCCGGCTGTGCGCCATAGCAGTGGACACGTCAGATGAAATCTTTTGGGGGCAAACATGTGGTTGTCGATCGTGGAGGAAATTTAAATGTTTTTATGCTGAAAATTAAACCCTAAGCCTTACAGAACAGCTCCAAACGATTCTGAACTCGCGATCAAGATTCGAGAGATGTATATATAAATAAATAAAAGGGTTTGGTGGAAAGCATCTACGTATATAATAGTATCAAAGAAAGAAGAAAGCTATATGAGGCGCGGGCAGGCAGGCACTCACGGAATCCACCGGAGGGCGGCGGCGGGGCTCCGATCCTGATGGGATTGACAGGCGCGGCGTGCACCGCCTGCGACAAGGCGCCGCCGACGATGCCGGTGGCCACCAACCCGAGCACGCGCGGCGGCCCGCCTGCGCCGCGGCCTCGCCCTCGGCGGACGCCCTGACGACGACGGCCGCCCTGGCCCTGCTGGCGGCGCGCCTGCTGGGCAGGACGCCCTGCGAGAGGCCGGTCATCGACGCCATGGCTTGTGCCATCTCAGCTCTCCGAGCTTTTTCTCTGCGTGAGTGCGCTTCGTCAGTCGAGCAGTCTCGTGCCCGAGTGGCGGCGTGCCAAAAGGTTATATGTCGCTCGCAGTTGCGGGCGCCACCTTATCTGGCTGGATAAGTTGATGGCCACTGTGTGAGCGTCATGTGGCCGCGTGAATCACTTGCGGCCTCCATTCAGGATTGCGCCACTGCCAATGGGTCGCCGACACGTGTCAGCCAGTGCTCGTGACCACTCTCTGCATGCCCGTGGGTTGCTCGGTAGCAGCAGACAGCAGTCAATAACACAATGAATGACAATAAAAATAACACAGTCACAAAAGAAGACAATAAAAAACACAAGGGACGTTTTCGCATATTTGGACAAAAAATTTGCAACTCAAGTGCCTTAGTGTAAAACCTGCCAATAGTTTAGAGCATGTTTAGAACCGAAACATACCCGTTTCCTTTTTTTTTGACGGGTCAGCACGGAGGCCCCTACTTATATTTTTGTATATATATAAAAGAAAGTATGTACAGAAAGAATGTACAAAAAGCACATGTTACAGGGCCCAAAGAGCCAAAAGGAAAAAAGAAAGACCAAAGCTATGTAAAATTCTCCCTCCACAGAGCTCCTCTCAACTTTTGCTTGGCCTTGATACAAACCAGGCCCTGTTCTTCTTCGAAGTTTGCTTTCCAAGACCTGCATGTTTGTGGTACTGTTGTCGAATAAAGCTCCATTTCTGATGGTCCAGATCACCCAATAGGGAGTGATCATTATTTCAATAAAGATGCAACTGCCAAAAGCTATTCTTGCTGCTATCAACATATCCCGTGGTTTGAGAGTAAGGTCCCCATGAATTGATGCAGAACTCCAACAATCACTACTGAAGGGACATTAAAAAAACAAATAGAGACATTTTCCTCAGTCCCTCTCTTGCATAGCACACAACTGTAGGAGGACCAGAGCTACAGCCTGTTCGTTTGGCTGTGGCTTGTTGTAAACGATCGTAAATTTCTAGCCGAAACAATATTTTTCTCTCACACAAACCACCCAGCAGTACTTTTTCACGATCCAGCAACGATATGAACCGGCCAACCGAACAGGCTGCTAGTTGAAAAGGGGGAGGAGGCTTCTAAAGATCTCTGAAGCTGAGAGTATGCTTTCTTTGTGTTATAAGTGTTTGATCCCCAGATGTAGGACCCCTCATCTTCAATCTCCACATCCCAGTGTCTTTCTTGCACCAAGGACTGGAGTTCAACCGGTTTCCTTCACAGGAAAAAAAAGGAAACCCCCATGCTCCCAAAGGATATACTCCCTTCGTCCAGAAAATACAATTCTCACTTTTTTTGATGAGTTAAACGACTTAAAGTCTAACCAAAATTATATTAAAATTACTAATATTTATGATACAAGATAAGTACCATTAAATCAATTATGAAATACACTTTCGGAGTAAAATAGAGACATAAATATTAATACATGGACAGAGGGAGTAGTATGTAACGTTTAGAGAAAAATAAATCAGTTCAAAAATAAAGCAAACATCATATTAAAAAAATGAATGGAGTATATATTTTTACATTAGAGCTGAATGTCAAGCCACAGCCTAAGCTAGATCACTAGTTGCTACTCCCTCCGTTTCAAATTATAAATGATCTTGTTATTTTTAGATGTATAAAGATATGTATCTAAATATAGCGTATATCTAGGTGCAAAACAAAATTATATTATATTAAAAAAATCAAAATGATTTACAATTTGGGACAAAGAAAATATATTATAAATAGAGATTCGGGCTTAGTCTTGCCAAAGCTCAAAGCATATGATTGATCACCTCCAAGCCTATGCAATGGGCGACTATGTAGTTTGCTACAACTTTAGAAGCGTCCCCACTTGATATGAACTAGTGAATGCCGCGCGCCTTCGCGCGCACCGGTAAGAGAATAAGTTCAGGTTTTTCAACATAGAGTTCTCATGCCGTATATGATTTACTGCTGTACATATTTGCGGCCGATGTAATAAGCTGGAACCTGCAAGATGCTTCTATTACATGCAAAAGTTGTGGTAAAGCCCATACGTTAGATAGTTACATTCTAAAAAGATGGGAATGTCTTAACTGTATAATTCTAGGCTGCATATGTTAGGCACCGATATGTGTAGTGGTACTGGTGTGCACATGAGCACGCATATTATATATAATAAGCATCAGGTAGCAGCTGTGCAGATGCTGATGCCGATCTTGTTATCTGGCAGTACCTTGTTGTTCTATTCGAAGCATCAGGGGCCGGTGGATGAATCTGTGTATGCATCTAGATGTGTAAGTTATACGTGGTATTTAAAGTATATGATAAAGTTGGCAAATGGTGAGGGACAATCGGTGTACCTGATTCTTGGTAGCGGCATATATAAAATGGATGTGCATACAGAGCAGCAAGTAAATTCATCTGGAAAATAATTTCCTAAAACACTTCTTTATTAAAATCAGAATAGTGATTTAGGAATTCTTATGGAAAATAAATTCCCAAAAGCCATGGAACATTCCCAGGAATTGTGTAAAATTTGACCACACACTTACAGTAAAATCTCTACTAAAAGGTTGAAGGCCATGTGTGTCAAAATCATTTTATCGTAAACAATTTTCTTAGTGATCAACTTGGCATCATATTTGGCTATCATGTTTGTATGTTTTGTGTGTAGAGAGCTAAGCGACAAATTTTTGCATCATTGCATTGATCGTGTAACCTGAAGGTCCCCAATGGCCTGGATACGTACCTCCTACCAATTTGGAAATTTATCAAAGAGATATTCTATTAGTATCCGGCACTACATGATCAGAAACATACCTAGTTAGCACGGTGTAGGTGCAGCGGTAAGCAGTCTCAATCTTTTAGGTCACCCGTAGGAAAACAAGGCACAAACTTGTCCAGCACCCAAGGCACACACAACCTGGCACTCACTGATAATTGCCTTTGCCAACAAGATCTTACTGCAAGCAGGAGGACCATAGTACATAACTCCTTTGGATGGAGACATGCCAAACTTGTCGAACTTGTCCGGATGCTCCACAGGATAGTGAACAGTCTGCATCAGTTTTGATAGAAATTAGCAAATTGTGGAACACAAGCAATAGTACAATACCAAGAGCAGAAGGTCAATTAGCATCTAAATACCTCCTGGAGCTCCCTCTTGACACTCTCCAGCCAAGCAATCCTCCCAAGAGAACTTGGACAACCTAAATCATGCAGGTTGGCAGACCAACGCTGCACCGCCACTGTGCCACCACTGACGATGTCATCGAAGGTATTGCCAATGATAAAGACATTAAAAATTGCAGATGTATTAGGCAATTGCAGGCTATAGCAGATATACAAGAAGGTGGGCAAGAGAGAGAGTATTTTCACCAAGATAAAAGTACTAAAGCAGTTCAATCATGACTATGTAAAAATAAAATGGTGCCAACTGAAATCTATTTCCAATGATGAAGACATTAAAAATTGTAGATGTATTAGGCAATTACAGGGCTATAGTAGATATACAAGAAGGTGGGCAGTAGAGAGAGTATTTTCACCAAGATAAAAATACTAAAGCAGTTCAATCATGGATTAGTAGACTTGGAAGAGATATCGGTACAGGATATTTTAATTCTGAAAATGACAGCATTATCATGTTAAGATCTTGCCGATGGGTTATTGTTTCGGTATCTTAACCATAATTAAGGCAAGAGTGGTTGGCGATTGTGCGATAGATTTGATTGGATTTGATAACAGATCAGGTTTTGGCTTGGAGAATGAGTTACGGTAATCTGGAGTAAATTTCAGAGCATTAATGGTTTTATACTCTGAAATTGGGGGGCATGTGTTGACACCGTTTTTTGCATGTGTTAAAATGATCGGAGTGGACTAATCGGCAAGAGGAAAGTTACTGTATACTTTGATAGCCGATGAAAGCCAGCTTGTAAAGATGGTTGTCAATAGCTGGTGATGCCGATGAAGGGAGGCTTGAAGACTACTGCCGATGAAACAGGGAGTATGCCGATGAAGGAAGACTTGAGGACTACTGCCGATGAAACAAGGAGTATGCTGATGAGGGAAGACTTGAAGACTATTGCCGATGAAACAGGGGGTATGCCGATGGGAAGGAGGACGGTGAGATTTCCATCGTAATTGAGGCGGACAGGGAAATAGATAGGAGTTGATTTCCTTTTCTATATTTGTTAGAGTATGATTCATGTAAGAGTCACGTGTTTCCTTAGATATGCGCTTGGTGTCCTAGTTGTGTTTGGTTGTGTCTCTTTAGATCAGGGTATAAATATGGAGTGAGGGGCAATGTAATTAGATATATCAATCAATATCAAAACCAATTTTTACTCCCATTTGCATCTACTTACTTTTCGGCGACTTCGTCAATTTGCATTATTTTCTCTTTACGAGTTCTCATTGATTCGGTGAGCTGCATCGCTTCAGTGCGACCTTCGGCGATCCTTGAGTTCCGCGTGAGTACCTCTTGGCCGTGACTTCCGGGCGTATCGCTGTTGTCAGGACTAAAGTGCTCGTATCTTCATCCTTATCGATTAACAGGTCAAATCGACTGGCACGCCTTGGATATCGATTCGGGTATTAGCCCTTTGTGTTTGCAGATCCACTTTTGCATCAACATCTATCTCGTTCAATCCCTTGACTAACTACCTCACCCAATCCCACGGCGTGCATTGATGCCAGAATCAGTGAGCTCCGTCTCATCCAATCCCTTGACTAACTGCCTCACTTGATCCCACGCGTGCATCGACGCCAGGATCCACATGCTCCATCTCATCGAATCCCTAAAACAACTAACCTTCTCGGCTACACAATGACGCCTTGGTTGGCAACTCTGTCTCAGCTAAAAAACACGCACACACGCACGCTAACAAACACCACCCAAACGATTCTACTAGAAACGCCTAGGGGCAACACCCGTGGGTGCGCTCATGTGCACCCACCAACAAAACAAAAACCTCCCTCGTTAGCTACACAGAAAACCTCCTAGACAGTTCTGCCCGAACCGCCTAGGGGCTCAGGGGCTACACCCACGGGTGCGCTCATGTGCACCCACCGTTAAGACAAAAATCCCCCAGATGACTCTGCCCGAATCGCCAGGGGCTCGAGGGCTCCTGTCGAGTTCATAAACCTAGGGTTCCTCGCAGATCAATTTCCCAACAAAGGCTCGCCCCAAGCAGATAGCGAGCAAAACTCATAGGTCGGCCCAAGTATCTAGATAACAGGTTAGAAGGGCGATCCAATCACCGATCGAAAGGTCTGGCCGAGGAGGAGCGGCACCCATTTTTCAACTCTAGCCTACCTCTCCGACCGGAGTGCTCGCTCTGACTCTAACCGCCTCCGGACAGTCTCTCCAACCGGAAGGCTTAGCCGAAGCACTACTTCTGACTCCAACCCCACATCTTCGAACGGGGTACACAGAAGCCCTACTCACTGCTCTTCTCCGACTGGTGCAACCAGAGCCGACTAGGACCAACCAACCGAAGACGCCCACCCAGAAAAGACCAGGGAACGAATAGAGAAAGCAAGACAAGGCGCATAAGTTAAACCACGGTACTAGGGACCATACCCTATACACCTATAGGAACATTACTCTACAACCGCCTAGACATAAATAGTATTATAGGCACCGACTTTTTACCTACAGTAGTGTGGGCATCATTAACTCCCATACGGTAAGGTGCCAGAATTTACCGACTTTTTACCTACATGCCTCTGGGCATCGACAGCGTTGTGGGCGCCAGAATTTACCGTACCAAGGGAACATGGTAAAACTCCTCATATGCCTCTGGACATCAACATTATATGCAGGTACCGACATCTGCCATACCCAAAATAAGACGATGTAACCTCCCACATGCATCCGACATCCAATAGTGTTATGCGCGCCTACCATCATCATGTACCCGCCGGCATGGGCAACAAGGCTTAGAAACAAACGTACTCCTTCCCTCTCACTTGTAAGGCCATCTCCTTTATCTATAAAAGGGGATGCGCTCTCTCGCAAGAAACTCAGTTAATCCAGATCGATCAAGTTCAATAGCTCACAACCAGATTTCATTCATGTTTAGCCATAAGACATAGGTGTGTAGAGGATGATGGCAGCGGTGGTGGTGGAGATAGTGAAGAGCCAATCACAAGAGACGTCACATTCTCCTTCTCATTATCACTTTTATCATCGGATGAGCCACTTGATGATTCAATGTCCATAAGCCAATCACCAACAATATAAGCCTTGCTATTCTTCTTCTTCTTGTGGTACTCTTTCTTCTTGCCTCTGTCAGGTATCAGTATTAGGGATACCCAAAGAAAGGATCTGAGGACCACAGACGATGACTCGCCTAGATTATCAAGGACGTGTTTTAGTCTCGATCGACCCAAAAGGGACAGTCTATGTCTTGCCTGACCCCTTGGGTATAGGCCTCATGCGCGCCAGGTAGGGGCTTTTTACGCTTCTTGACGTCCACATCAGGCCTCGAATGGCTGGTCATGACATCAATTAGTTCCTAGGCGCACACGTGCACTTCGGGAACCTAGACTTCATCATCACAATGGAGGGAGAGTTGGTGTAGGCTCCTACCACCATCTAGCCTCTCCACTCCACCGGCCTCGACATGATCGTCTAGCCCTCTAACTCTAGCTTGATAGTGTTCATCCGATTGAGTGAGTGAGCGATTCTAGTGTGATTACATCGTGAGGTTTCATTGAGTGGCACTAGGTGGTCATCTTGCAAGCTAGTGGTGCTTGTTACTCTTAGAGGTTGCCATCTCTTAGATGGCTTGGTGGTGGTCTTCATCGAAGACCACAAGAAGCTTGTGCGATGCTTTGGAGAAGAGCTTTGTGAGGGCTATTGTGCTCGCTCTGCGGGAGCCATGAAGAGCAACTCTAGTTGAGCATGTCATTGAGCTACCCTCACTTTCAGGGTAGGTTCTTGCAGTGCTCGACATGCGGGCTTAGCGGGTGATGCCAATTAGCTACTGAATCACCAAGTGAGCGATCGACACAACGGGGACATGGCGTGTCGCCAAGCACGTGAACATCGGGAGAAAATCACTGTGTCAACATTGTTCTTCCCGTTGGTTTGCAATCCTCTTACACAAGCTTGTGATTACTTTCATATACATTGTGCTTATGTAGTTGCTCTTGTAATTAGTTAGCTTGTGTAGCTCACTAGTTACCTTCTTGCTTGTGTAGCATAGAAGTAGCTCTCTTGCATGGCTAATTTGGTTTGTGTAACCTTGTTAGTCACATTACTTAGTTTGTGTAGCTAAGTATTTACGCTCTTAAATTTAGCATTGGTTGCCTTGTTATTGAGCATTGCTAGTAACCTTAGTTGGCTTTGTGCTTTTGCTTACTAGCATGTGTAGGAGCTCCCTCATTGCTTGAAGTACTAGTAACATAGGTTTGTGTGATCTTGCTCCTAGAAGTTGTTAGGTGAGTTCTAGCTAGTCCAACATCTTTGTTGCTTAATTAGAATCTTTGCAAGGTGCTAGAGAACATAAATAGAGGGGTATAGTCTTGGCTAGACCGATAGTTTTAATTCCGCACTTGTTTTGATTAGCCGACGCGATTAAGTTTTAGAAATGACTATTCATCCCCCTCTAGTCTCTATCTTGACCCCACAATCGCTCAAATATAAATGCTTAAAGTAAAGAGACAGAGAGGAACGCGATGATGTTTTTTTAAGGTATCAGAGAGTTGCCACTCCCTACTAGTTCTCGTTGGAGCATTTACACAAGGGTGTAGCTCCCCCTTGATCTGTGCAAGGATCAAGTACTCTCTACAGGCTAATTCTTCGACACTCCATCATGGTGAATCACCCACAACCGCTCACAAAATGACTTGGGTCATCCACAAGCTTTGTTGGATGATCACCAAGCTTCCAATCACCACCGAGCCATCTAGGTGATGGCGATCACCAAGAGTAACAAGCACAAACTCTTACTTGACCAAGACAAGCCTAATGAGAAAGGTGTATGCACACACTTACTACTCCCTATGCACTAATGAGGTCCTTAATCTTGAATTCTCAAAACTCAATCACCCCACTAGGCTCTTGCTCTCTTTTGCAATCTAAAGGTGTTTCTCAGCTAAACAAATGGGCAATAAAGCTAAGTTGGATGAGTAGAAGAAGTATTTATACTCCCCACTTGAAAACATACCCATTGAGGTTCAACTCAGCATTTCTAGTACTGACCGGACGCGCCTGTTGGGCTGACCGGATGCGTCCGGTTGCTCTCTAATGGCTATGTGACGCCAGCCGTGCCAGGTAGCAGAAATGTTGACCTAACGCTGGCCAGCATTCGATCATCACACACCGAACATATCTGGTCTCGAAAATCCTTCTCTAGAACCTTTCTGCTGTTGACTGGACTCTGCCTTACTCGCGTCCGGTCACAACCTCTTCTGCGTCTGGTCCTACATTAACAGCAAAACCCTTCGCTACAGTTGGTCATCACCTACGCGTTCGGTCCAGGCAAGGAGCCAACGTTTGATTGATGGGTAAACCCTAGCTGCGCGAGCTAACACTGACCGGACATCCAGCATCCGGTCATCATCCAAGTCTCCATTCATCTCAAATTCGACCAACTTTATGAATGACATCGACTTCAACTGAACTATGGGCTGTCCCTGAGCTATCTAGTGCTAAGTTTGACAAGTGTGTACCACACCTAAACCATTAGACTCATCTAGGTAAAGCTACTAGTTCATATCCCTCTTAATAGTATGGCCAAAGGAAAAAACAAAGCCCTAAACTACTCTAAGTGCCTCTCTAACGCCAAACGACACTTAGAACTAGTCCATCCTTAACCTTGTCGTCCATCCTTTGAAAACTAAAACGATTTCCATCGATAGGGGTATAAAAACCATAATTGCCCAATCAATCATCATTACCATGACCTAACTCAAATTGCCTTTGTAAAATACATGTTAGTCACAGTAATCTCGTGTCGTCATTAATCACCGAAACCCAACTAGGGGTCTAGATGCTTTCACAAGGAAAGGCTTCGAGGTACTAAGCAAGGGTGAAGGGCAAGCAATGGCTTGGCAACCGAGGAACCTAGCTAGGGTAAAGAAAGAATTACTTGCAATTAGTTAAAGTATCAATCAAACCTTGATGGTCACATTGATGTGGAGGACCAAATCTTGGATAAAGTGTTGGAAGTGACTTGATGCATTTGGAGTTAACTCATATTTATTGAATGGAATCAAGTCACATGTTCAAGATGGCTATGCTCAAGGAGAAAATCAAGGTCAACATGTTGACACCCTCACTTGATGATGTTTGAAGGCTATGGCATTTGGTTTGAAGGAAATCAACTCAAGCGTTTCAAACTCCATTTTCATTTGATCTTGAGTTAATAGGTATGTCGTACTAATAAGAGGGATGTATCATGTTGATAGATACTTATTCATAAGTGCTCAAGCCAATCTATGTGAAGTTTGAGTGTTTTGAGAGCTAAAAAAGCTAACTTGTTTTTGCTGAGTCTAGCAATACCGGACGTGTCCGGTATTTGCCCAGCCACAATAATCTTTTTGGTGTTCTCGGTTTGGTTCGTCAGGAGTTCCAACAAATGTCGGGAGTTCCAGGAGTCAGAAATTTGGGCAATCGACGGGTGTTCCGATGCCTCATAGCGCCACTGACTTAGTGACCATTAGAGCTGTATAGGCAATATCGAACGTGTCCAGTATTCTCCAACGGCTAGTTTTTCAAAGGGGCTATAAATATCCCTTAGCCTCCACCTTTAGAGGTTGCTAATTCTATTGACTTTCATACACGTTTTGAGCCTTGAGAATTTCTCCAACCCTCTCTTAGTGAGTGATTGATTCAAACTTGCAAAATTCATCTTGTGGGTTGAGTGAGATTCAAAATTAGAAGCAAGCCACCCTTGAGCACTTGTGCATATTTGTCGATCTCATGATTTGCATTGGTTACTCTTGGACTCTTTGGTCCTAGATGGCTAGGCGTCGTCGGAGAGCACCTAAGAGATTGTGGTATGCCTCGGGAAGTTTGTAACAGTTCGATTCCATCATCGCAAAGGAAGGGATCATCTAGTAGAAGGAGGAAAAGGAGTTAGAAAAGACTCCGGCTAGAGTGTCCTTCATGGCCCTCTAGAGCCGACCTTCGCTAGGTCGCTCGCAGCCCCCTCAACAGAGAGTAGGACTCGATAGAGTCCGAACTTCGGTAAAACAAATAGCGTGTCTCGATCTCCCTTTACATTTGGTATTTGTGATCTTTTTGTGTTGTTTGAGCTTGTCTGTAGATTACCAATAGTGGTTTGGAACTTGATTTGAAAAAGAGAAATCAATCGGAGCAAGTTGAGAGCTGGCTGGGCAAACCCGTGAATACGGGACGTGTTTGGTATTTTGGTCCATGCGCTGAATTCATTTGTTTATTTGTTCCAATCTCTGTGTTATAGGGTTGTAGCTCTTAGATATATTCTTTACACCATGTTTACTCTGTGGCTAACTCGTGAGGGGTTTATTTCTCTGATTTGGAATTTTCTATTCTAACCGTTTCCGTATTTTAAAGGGTTGAATTTTAGAAACGCCTATTCACCCCCTGTAGGCAGCATCCTCGATCCTTTCAGGGGGCGAGTGAGCAGATTATAGTAGAGTGAGATAGGGTTGTTCCCCCATCTCACATTCTTGCATGTAGAGGGCGAACGGGGGTGAGTGCTTGAGTGAGAGACAGGGTCATAGGGAGAGTGACGGTGTCTTCGTGCAACGAGGCTAATGGGAACAGGGATGTGTGGTTCGAGACTTCGGGTTACTAGGAGGGAGTGGGCTGGATGTCTGTTGAGCGCTGTGTCTTCATGTTTTTGTGGGCTGAACTCAATTATATTATAATTTCGGGGCCTGTGGGGTCCATGGAGGAATAATAAAATACGACCTTGCCCTCGACTCGATTCGAGCCCCTGATCTCGAGACACGTGAGGGAAAAAATAGGTCTACCTCGCCTCCGCCCCCCGAGGGGTCAAAACCCCGTGGTTCTTGGATTCGAACCCGCTCGCCCGACTGCCATGTCTACCTGTCTTCACCACTGGTCCCCTCTCGGTGTCCCCTAGCTCCCTGTTCTCCTCTTGCCCCCTCCACCGGTGGTAATTATCATGCCAGCGGGTGCTTGTCTCCTCCACCATCATAAGGCATCAGCACTCGCCTCCTTTCTCCTCCACACACAGTTGGACTGTGGTGCATCCTCTAATTTGGCCCTCTAATTATGCACAATGGATGCGTATCATCCCCACCTCCATGTATGCCAGACAGCATCCCTTAGAGATAATACGTATTTTTAGGTTCTAACTCCTCCGATAAAGTAGAGCTATACCAAACAAGATCTTAAACGCCGTCTTGGCCATATGCCGTCCCGCCTGTTTGGCCACCTCCATCTTATACCTATGGCGATCCTGGACGGAAAAGTCACACGGACATGGAGCCGAACTTTTCGTGAATGTCGTGTCAACTCGACCCACTCTTCACCGTGTTCGGCTGGGGCTGGCTGGGCTGGCCAGCCCCCTCACATGGACACTGTTTAAATGAACCAGCCAGCAGTACTTCTTTCTCACATAAACGAATCAGTAACTATACGAACCAACCAATCGGCTGATCCAGACCATTGTGGAACAGTGGAACTGTGGAAGCATCGTGCTATCGAGTTCCTGAAAGATTTCACTGACACGTACGGTGAGCATACCAGCTCGCGAACACGACGGCGAGATGTTACACATACTGCACACTGCATGACTGCAAGACGAGCTACCAAGTACCAACCGTGCATGATTGTTCGAGAAACGAGCAAAATTACATCCCATGCCCATCTGATCCCACGGTGGGGAAGATATGGGATTAACTGAGTAATACAGGCGGTATATGTCTTGTGCGCAAGCATCATCAAGAGCACGATACACTTGTGGAGGGGTAAGAAACGAACTACACGTGCGGCGCGGCGCGGCGATCCTCCCGCGCCGCGGCGCTAGCGGAGGCGTAGTAGACGGCGCAGAAGAGCGCGTGCACGAAGCAGAGGACGCCGCCGATGGAGAGGAACCGGTGGCGCGGCACCCCGCACTCCGCCAGCTTGCGCTTCGCGTTGGGCAGCGCGCCGAGCACCAGCAGCGCGAGCGCGACGACGAGGACCATCCTGCTCAACACAACAGGCACGACAGGAATCGCTTGTCAGTAAAGCAAAAAATCGAGCGTTATTTGCTCGAAGGGCAAGGTTCTCCCTTTATTTCCTTTCCGCTTGTTGGAGTGGAGTGGAGGATGCATGCAAGAATCTGTGGCGCTCATCGCAAGCATGCAATGCAACGGAACGTACCAGGTGAGGACCAAGGCGAAGGACGCCATCTGCCGGTTGGGCGACGCCCGGCGGAGCTTGTCGCCGGAGCAGGCGCACGCGCAGCCGCCGGCCACGTTTGCGATGGCGTGCGCCGCCGCCAGCACCGCGGCCGCCGCGATGCCGAGCTCGTAGGCCCGCCGGACTGGCTGCCGGCACTCGATGAACAGGATCCGCAGGTGCCTGCCCTGCAATCGCCAGCCGCACCAGGTGAGCGCCGGCCAGCCTGAATACCAACGAACGAATCCCCTGCTTCCCGCTACCCTGCTACACAGAAAAAATAAAGAACTTCCTAACTACACGGAAACTTGCCTGGTTCTGAGCCTTCTCCGCGTGGACTCCGAGCACGCCGGCGGCGACGTCCATGGCGAGGACCAGGAGGCAGATGACCACCGCTTCTACTCTCGCCATGGTTCAGCTCCTCCTCTGTCCTTCCTCTCCGGGCCCTGTGCTGTGCCTTGGGATGCTGAGAACAGAGGCGCAGAGTGACAGTGCAGAGACTGAATGGACTGTTCGTGACTTGTGAGAGAGATGCCTCCGGTGTCCGGTCTCTGCTTTTGATGTTCTTTATCCCTGCTCTCTATGTTCGGCTTTGGTTTTCTTTACACATTCCGCGTCACGAGCAGTGCAGAAAGCTATACCAGGTGTCTGCTCGCGCTAACGAAAAGAGAGACGTTGGGGTTAAGGGTGAGCCGACATGCTCCATTGGTATCATTACGAGTAACAAGCCACAAAAGACAGTGTACTGCTGTACTTCGGCTTTTTTAATAAACAATATAATTTGATCTCGGACTTTTCTTTTGCCATAAGCAGTACGGAGTACTCTCAAACTTTTGCCCATCGCAGGTGCTTAATTCATATTCCACTTTACTCTCATACAGTCCACATACAAACAGTGTAAAACCACTATGTGAATTGCACACAGGTGGGGCACAGCTGCACACGTGTCGCATGCTACACATTGCTAGCACATGCCACCTGGGATCACAGTTCACACATTGACGCAATCACTTTCTCGTATGAGGCCAGTCTCAGTGAAGTATCGTATCTCTGTTTTCTGTTTTCAAGACTCCCTCGTATTAGAAACCCTCATTAAACTATTTTTATCACTTTCTTCATTTAAACTATGTCACATCAACTTATTTAATGTCCATAAAACTTCTATTAAGACTGGCCTGATCGAGCTTACATGCTCGCACTTGGTCCCACAAAGGATGGTGTGCGGACCTAATGGCCCGTTCGCTTCGCTAAAAAAAATAAGCTGAAACATTATTCCGGCTGATTTATTATGAGAGAAAAACATTATTCCGCCTGAAAAGATAAGCTGGAAAGTACGGATTATAAGACAAGCGATCAGGGCCATAAGGCTTCTGTGTTTTTGTCCCAAGCTTTGACATAGATGTAGGAAAAACATATATTTAGAGTCACTAGAATGGCTACAAAACGACATAAAGAGAAACATTTTAGGAAGAAACACTTATAATTGATTTTTATTTTTTACTAATATAGAGAAACGTACAAAACCTGGTTTCTCTTTTTTTAGTTTTAGTTTCAAGAATCTAGCGAATTAGTCAAATGGTTCCACGAAGTGATTCTGATTCATTAGAGAAACGTTTATAGTGAAAATCTGGATTTGAAACGTTTTTAGAGGAATCCAGATCCCTACCAAACGCACTCTTAAGAATCTAGCGAGGTATCCAAATGGTTTGAAATGATTCTAATTCATCATTTGAAATGTTTCTTTACAGATTCTAGATCTAAATGTTTCTACAAGAATTTTGGATCCATACTAAACGCATCTTTAGTGTTTATTAGGTTCACCCCACTGATTGTTAGTAATAGCTAAATCTGGCTACAGATATGGAACGGTAATCCTCTTTTGAATTGACATAATCAGTTCGTATAACCATAAAACATTACATGCACTCCCTCATGATGGAAAGTCAGCATATCGATTTCTCTGATGACCCTTTCTAATAATTGTCCTCTACTGTTTTTTTATCGAAACCTGATACAGTAATGATTGTTTTATGGATATTTGAGGTAAAATAGTATTCTGTGTAGGTTGGGAATAATTGGTTAATATATTTTTATATCAATTCTCCTGGACATTATATTTGTTTCTCTTGGACATTTCTAAAAACAATTTTCCTTTTCGATGTCCAATAGCTGGAGACCTATTAGGCCCATTCACTATTACACCCGTGGCCCATCCAACACTGATACAAACGGCCCAGAGCCCAATACTGCAGCCCTAGCGCCCAGCCGAGTGGGAAGCATCTCTCCGCCTCTCTCGTCCAGCACTGCATCGCCCTGCCGCCCTAGGCACCAAAACCTCGCGAGGCAACCGCCCGCCGGCGCCGCCGTCGTAGCAAGAGGGTGAAGTGAGGACTAGAGAAGGGGGAAGATGTCGTTCCGGGCGCGGGAGATGTACAAGAAGGTGGTGCGGCGCGTCGGCGGCGAGGGGAAGCTGCCGGCGGAGCTGATGAAGTCGGTGAAGGACATGCTGCCCGACAGCAATGTCGTCATGGGGCGGGCCAAGCGCGGCATCTTCGCCGGGAGACACATCCGGTTTGGGAATAAGGTCTCCGAGGACGGCGGCAATAAGTGAGCCATCTCTCCTCGTAACCTCCGTAATCCATTCCCCCCTTGTCCTGATCCAGACGTTGTCTGGAGAAATTAAGATGCTCGGTTTCCGAAACAATGGTTCAGATTTTGTGATTTGCGTTTAGAGTTAGCGGGTTGGATGGTGAAGACTCCGGTTTCAGTGTTTTGGGAAACTTACTTAGGATGCATCGATCTGGATGCGAGGCTGGAGCAAATAACCGAAAGAATTGGTCCTTGAAGAAAAATGCTCAAATTTCATAGAACTAGAGAAGGCATTGTGCATGATCAAGGGTGACCACTATCTGGGAGAGCAGGGATGCATTGTCCAGTTGTCCAGTTTCCCCCTCCCATCTGGCCTACCATTTTTGGAGGTTTTACTTGTCTGGCAAAAACAATTTCCTTATTACTTCCTGGAGAAATGGAAGAATTGATAGTGATTCAGGCTCTTTTAGGAACATTTGTCATTGGTAGTTTGGATCATATATTCTTGATGATTGGAATATCCAAACCAACATAATTTCTGGTCTGTCCAATGCAACAAAATTGCTAGTCGTTGCCATTGATGTTAACATAGGGAGCTACAATTTCCAAGCTTGTCTCACAAGAGAAAATGGGCCTACTTTGTACTCCCTTCTGTTAGTGTAAATTCTTGAAAGGGTGAATGAGGTGCCACTGTGCCAGCATGTTTTTTCCTGCCGTTTAGGGCGTGTTTGGATCTTTTGCTAGTGTAGGCTAGGCAGGCTGTAGGCAACCTTTGCCCAACCTAGCTGAGCAAGGTGTGGCAAAAAACGTTGTCATGTTTGGTTCCTAACCTTGTTCACCCCCCTTTCTCCCCTTCCCCGTTTCTTCAACCTCCCACCAAATCAAATCCCAAATGAAATGCAGCACCAAAACCTGACCATGGTTATGTGAGCACGGAAATGACGACAAGCATGGCCAGCAGCATGACACTGGCGCGCCTCCGTTATCCGCGCCGCCTCAACTTTCCCATGTGCTTCGCTGGCTCTCGTGCATCCCTCTGAAGACTCTGACTCTGACACCGATAATGGTAGCAGGGCAGCGATATTCTCCAATCTCTACGATTTGTCCACCTGATCATTGATTTGTGTTTCAATCTAGGCCACATGGCATCGCTTTTTGCTTCTTTTTGTGTAACAGTTCAATTTTGTTGTTTCGGTATTTCAAGCTCAGGCTGAGCTCCACCGCTGCGAGAGAGCATATGATGCGTGGCGCAACCTTGCTTGTGCAGGAGAGCGGATTTGGTTCTTCTGCACGGGCAAGGATTTCCTTGCCCAGCTGGGTGAGGTTGCCAGGCAAAGTGAGTCTCACGCTCGGTACCAAACAGTGATCCTTGCTTAGTGAGGCGTGGCAAGGGGATTGCCCAGGAACCAAACATGCCCTCAATGCCACACCACATGACTTGATTATATTTCATAGATTCCTCCAATTAAGTTAAAACCATCAGCCATCTTGAGAATAATAATCCCATAACCTTGCAACTCATTATCTCATGATGACATGATCTTACCATCAGTCTTAACACATCCGGTGCAACATTCATTGCATTAAAAGAAGAGAGTTACAACACACCCAAACATCCAGTGCAACATTATTTTTCATCTGCTTTTCATCACGTATAAATAAATAAATAAATAAATAATATGTCCCATTTGTATCTGTTGCCTTTTGTCTCCACTTGTAATTCAATAGTTTTTCGGAGGAATATGTCTTGATAGGATATATTAAATCAGTATCCATACTCAGCTGGTTGATCGACCCAATCACTGAAGCACATATGTTTGGGTCTGTGGGCCCATTCTACACTAGATATATCTGGGGATTATTCTGGCCTCTACACTTCCATCTCTTAATAGAGATAATGTTAAGACCTGCATTGTTGCCTTATCTATTTAAAGTGGCAGATTCTTAAATCTTAGGCGGAATATGAACTTCTGCGGTATTACATTAAAATGATTCCCTTTTAGTTAAATTTCCACGACAATAACATTCACTAAGAATTTCTTGGTAGTGACGGAATTTATTTATACCTTGCAAATCTGAGGCTATGATATTGTTTTTATTATCATCTTATTGGATTATCTTTTGCTTATTTAGATCAAGGCGATCATGGAAGCCAAATGTTCAGGAGAAACGTCTTTTCAGCTATATTCATGACCGACACATTAGAGTCAAGGTTACCACACATGCACTTCGGTGCATTGACAAAGCTGGTGGGATAGATGAATACCTCCTGAAAACACCTTACAATAAAATGGATACTGAGATGGGGATAGTGTGGAAAGCAAAGATTGAAAAGATGTATTCAGATTTGGCCGAAATGGAAGTAGGCTTCTTCCCGCCTGAGGAAGAGACTAAGATTAAAGAGGGCTTTGACGAGGTTCGTGCTGCCAAGAGGGACTTACATAGGGAAGCAAGACGAGCTTTGGCAAAGCAAAGGCAGCTAGAAGCAATTAGTGCTGGTGATGACCAAACGAGTGAAGTCACAGATACAAAGGAAGAGGTATCTGATGCTGCTGCTAAAGTTTGAGCCTAAACCTATGTGCCTGTCTTGAAAGGTAAATATGATTCTGGACCTTTTTCTCTGAAATTATCATCACTTAGTTTCTCGAAAGCTTGTCTATCCGTTCATTTGTTCAGTACCTAAGATATGGATTGAGTAAAGTGCAGCAATGATTGTCAAACTTGTTTGGGGGGGGGGGGGGGGGGGGTGTAACATAGGTCCATATTACCAGATATGGTTCCCTAAACTTGTTATTTATGTCACTCAATGTCCAAATATCATTAATCAGCATATACTTGCTCCTGTGGCATGCTAACATGGAGAGGGAGATGTTTGGATGCCAAGTAGGCTGATCAACACTAACTAGAGATGTGATCTCGAATGAAGCCCTTAGCAAGTTTAGGTGCCCAGATATGCAAATTAATACTTTAGTGACCTAGTTGACACCCCTAAACAGGTTTAGGGACTCCTGGTGCATTTTAATCATATGTATTTTCTTGGAAGACTAATCATAATGACGAAGTTAAGTCCATTTGGTTTATACCGTGTTCACTTTCCTTGTTGATCCAGATAGGATGTTCCTTCACTACTGCAGCTGTTTTGCCCCTTGATATTTGAAGCCTTTCTTCTGTGATAGTAAATAATGTGTCTTCACAATGACTGTTTCTGCTGATTACTATTCATTCTGATTTTAGTTTTGCACTTTTGCTGCAGGCCTGGTTGTGTATATATAAGGCATCCTATATGCTTGTGGTAATCCTTTTTTAGCGCGAAGTTGAATGTAGTTGACTTGGTTTTCTTGCAGATCAAAGGAGGCAGCAAATCATTGGATGTCACTGGGCAAATAACCGAAGGCTTACTACTTGATATAAACTGGGGAAAGTTTCTTGTGCACAAACTATACCCCCATTTTCGGGAGCAGCAGTGTATGTTAAGCCAGCGTATGTTCTATTTCTATACCAATACATCTTGCTGTTGTAAGCACTTGTTATGTGGTGGAAATTTTGTACAATTATTGAAAACCCAAGAGCCTGAATTGTGGGATAGTTTGTCTTGTAGAATCTATCTATTTTCTGCTTAACTGAATTGTCAGAAATAATAATGCTTGACATGAATACACGTTTAATGCTAAATTGGCTAGAGGCTTGACATCCTAGCTCATTTCTGTTCCATTCCTATTTTGCTTGAAGATTAGCAAAATACCAAAATGAATTCATCGGTAGTTTAGTTTGTAGGGTCAAGTGATCTGGTGTTCTTTTTTTGGGTGGGATAACTATGGCACGCTTGCTGTTATGCTGAGACTCATCTCATGACCAATTTGTACCTCAGATGCCGAACTTTCAATCTGATGCCTTTTAATGTACGGTATCACGAATTAAGGCTGTTGGTATCTGTTTCTGATTAGAGCTGTTGGTATCTGTTTCTGGTTGTTGCATCAGCTCGCACCGGTACTTGTCAAGAACTCAGGATAGCATCATAGTTAAGTGCTTGCTGAATGCTGATATAATATCAACAGAAAATGGTACATTGCCGGCTCCATATGAACAAACACAAATCCGAAATTACATGGCCATTTTAGCCCATTTGTTATCTCCCATCTAGCCTATCTTGGCGAGAACATCGCCGAGCACATCTTTGGTTGCTGCGTAGTATTTCTCGGCCTCTAGGGTGCTCTTGATCTTCGCGGCATGGTCAAGCTGCCAAAACGGGAAGAGAAGCTGCCGTGTTATTTCCACAGTTCTTGTCAAAAATTGAATTGCTCCCAGATAGATCAGTGATCAATGGGGTTTAGCTTACACCGTCGATGATGCTGAAGAGCTTGCCGGTGAGCTCCTTGAGGATCTTCTCCTCCTCCTTGGGCTTGGATGCGATGACGGTCTTGAGGTCATAGCGCAGGTAGGAGGCCCGGAGGCGGAGGTCGTTCTGGACGTACGGCCACGCCTTCTTGTCGATGAGCGGCTTGAGGTTGATGATGTCCTGCGCCGACGTCTTCACCCTCGCCGCCGCCAAAGCCGGTGGCTGCGGCTGCAGGTAGAACCGCTCCGACAAGGGGAGGTCGAAGTCCCTCGCCTGGTCAGAGTTTTCAGTCCCGGCTGTGCGCCATAGCAGTGGACACGTCAGATGAAATCTTTTGGGGGCAAACATGTGGTTGTCGATCGTGGAGGAAATTTAAATGTTTTTATGCTGAAAATTAAACCCTAAGCCTTACAGAACAGCTCCAAACGATTCTGAACTCGCGATCAAGATTCGAGAGATGTATATATAAATAAATAAAAGGGTTTGGTGGAAAGCATCTACGTATATAATAGTATCAAAGAAAGAAGAAAGCTATATGAGGCGCGGGCAGGCAGGCACTCACGGAATCCACCGGAGGGCGGCGGCGGGGCTCCGATCCTGATGGGATTGACAGGCGCGGCGTGCACCGCCTGCGACAAGGCGCCGCCGACGATGCCGGTGGCCACCAACCCGAGCACGGCGCGGCGGCCCGCCTGCGCCGCGGCCTCGCCCTCGGCGGACGCCCTGACGACGACGGCCGCCCTGGCCCTGCTGGCGGCGCGCCTGCTGGGCAGGACGCCCTGCGAGAGGCCGGTCATCGACGCCATGGCTTGTGCCATCTCAGCTCTCCGAGCTTTTTCTCTGCGTGAGTGCGCTTCGTCAGTCGAGCAGTCTCGTGCCCGAGTGGCGGCGTGCCAAAAGGTTATATGTCGCTCGCAGTTGCGGGCGCCACCTTATCTGGCTGGATAAGTTGATGGCCACTGTGTGAGCGTCATGTGGCCGCGTGAATCACTTGCGGCCTCCATTCAGGATTGCGCCACTGCCAATGGGTCGCCGACACGTGTCAGCCAGTGCTCGTGACCACTCTCTGCATGCCCGTGGGTTGCTCGGTAGCAGCAGACAGCAGTCAATAACACAATGAATGACAATAAAAATAACACAGTCACAAAAGAAGACAATAAAAATAACACAAGGGACGTTTTCGCATATTTGGACAAAAAATTTGCAACTCAAGTGCCTTAGTGTAAAACCTGCCAATAGTTTAGAGCATGTTTAGAACCGAAACATACCCGTTTCCTTTTTTTTTGACGGGTCAGCACGGAGGCCCCTACTTATATTTTTGTATATATATAAAAGAAAGTATGTACAGAAAGAATGTACAAAAAGCACATGTTACAGGGCCCAAAGAGCCAAAAGGAAAAAAGAAAGACCAAAGCTATGTAAAATTCTCCCTCCACAGAGCTCCTCTCAACTTTTGCTTGGCCTTGATACAAACCAGGCCCTGTTCTTCTTCGAAGTTTGCTTTCCAAGACCTGCATGTTTGTGGTACTGTTGTCGAATAAAGCTCCATTTCTGATGGTCCAGATCACCCAATAGGGAGTGATCATTATTTCAATAAAGATGCAACTGCCAAAAGCTATTCTTGCTGCTATCAACATATCCCGTGGTTTGAGAGTAAGGTCCCCATGAATTGATGCAGAACTCCAACAATCACTACTGAAGGGACATTAAAAAAACAAATAGAGACATTTTCCTCAGTCCCTCTCTTGCATAGCACACAACTGTAGGAGGACCAGAGCTACAGCCTGTTCGTTTGGCTGTGGCTTGTTGTAAACGATCGTAAATTTCTAGCCGAAACAATATTTTTCTCTCACACAAACCACCCAGCAGTACTTTTTCACGATCCAGCAACGATATGAACCGGCCAACCGAACAGGCTGCTAGTTGAAAAGGGGGAGGAGGCTTCTAAAGATCTCTGAAGCTGAGAGTATGCTTTCTTTGTGTTATAAGTGTTTGATCCCCAGATGTAGGACCCCTCATCTTCAATCTCCACATCCCAGTGTCTTTCTTGCACCAAGGACTGGAGTTCAACCGGTTTCCTTCACAGGAAAAAAAAGGAAACCCCCATGCTCCCAAAGGATATACTCCCTTCGTCCAGAAAATACAATTCTCACTTTTTTTGATGAGTTAAACGACTTAAAGTCTAACCAAAATTATATTAAAATTACTAATATTTATGATACAAGATAAGTACCATTAAATCAATTATGAAATACACTTTCGGAGTAAAATAGAGACATAAATATTAATACATGGACAGAGGGAGTAGTATGTAACGTTTAGAGAAAAATAAATCAGTTCAAAAATAAAGCAAACATCATATTAAAAAAATGAATGGAGTATAATATATTTTTACATTAGAGCTGAATGTCAAGCCACAGCCTAAGCTAGATCACTAGTTGCTACTCCCTCCGTTTCAAATTATAAATGATCTTGTTATTTTTAGATGTATAAAGATATGTATCTAAATATAGCGTATATCTAGGTGCAAAACAAAATTATATTATATTAAAAAAATCAAAATGATTTACAATTTGGGACAAAGAAAATATATTATAAATAGAGATTCGGGCTTAGTCTTGCCAAAGCTCAAAGCATATGATTGATCACCTCCAAGCCTATGCAATGGGCGACTATGTAGTTTGCTACAACTTTAGAAGCGTCCCCACTTGATATGAACTAGTGAATGCCGCGCGCCTTCGCGCGCACCGGTAAGAGAATAAGTTCAGGTTTTTCAACATAGAGTTCTCATGCCGTATATGATTTACTGCTGTACATATTTGCGGCCGATGTAATAAGCTGGAACCTGCAAGATGCTTCTATTACATGCAAAAGTTGTGGTAAAGCCCATACGTTAGATAGTTACATTCTAAAAAGATGGGAATGTCTTAACTGTATAATTCTAGGCTGCATATGTTAGGCACCGATATGTGTAGTGGTACTGGTGTGCACATGAGCACGCATATTATATATAATAAGCATCAGGTAGCAGCTGTGCAGATGCTGATGCCGATCTTGTTATCTGGCAGTACCTTGTTGTTCTATTCGAAGCATCAGGGGCCGGTGGATGAATCTGTGTATGCATCTAGATGTGTAAGTTATACGTGGTATTTAAAGTATATGATAAAGTTGGCAAATGGTGAGGGACAATCGGTGTACCTGATTCTTGGTAGCGGCATATATAAAATGGATGTGCATACAGAGCAGCAAGTAAATTCATCTGGAAAATAATTTCCTAAAACACTTCTTTATTAAAATCAGAATAGTGATTTAGGAATTCTTATGGAAAATAAATTCCCAAAAGCCATGGAACATTCCCAGGAATTGTGTAAAATTTGACCACACACTTACAGTAAAATCTCTACTAAAAGGTTGAAGGCCATGTGTGTCAAAATCATTTTATCGTAAACAATTTTCTTAGTGATCAACTTGGCATCATATTTGGCTATCATGTTTGTATGTTTTGTGTGTAGAGAGCTAAGCGACAAATTTTTGCATCATTGCATTGATCGTGTAACCTGAAGGTCCCCAATGGCCTGGATACGTACCTCCTACCAATTTGGAAATTTATCAAAGAGATATTCTATTAGTATCCGGCACTACATGATCAGAAACATACCTAGTTAGCACGGTGTAGGTGCAGCGGTAAGCAGTCTCAATCTTTTAGGTCACCCGTAGGAAAACAAGGCACAAACTTGTCCAGCACCCAAGGCACACACAACCTGGCACTCACTGATAATTGCCTTTGCCAACAAGATCTTACTGCAAGCAGGAGGACCATAGTACATAACTCCTTTGGATGGAGACATGCCAAACTTGTCGAACTTGTCCGGATGCTCCACAGGATAGTGAACAGTCTGCATCAGTTTTGATAGAAATTAGCAAATTGTGGAACACAAGCAATAGTACAATACCAAGAGCAGAAGGTCAATTAGCATCTAAATACCTCCTGGAGCTCCCTCTTGACACTCTCCAGCCAAGCAATATCCTCCCAAGAGAACTTGGACAACCTAAATCATGCAGGTTGGCAGACCAACGCTGCACCGCCACTGTGCCACCACTGACGATGTCATCGAAGGTATTGCCAATGATAAAGACATTAAAAATTGCAGATGTATTAGGCAATTGCAGGCTATAGCAGATATACAAGAAGGTGGGCAAGAGAGAGAGTATTTTCACCAAGATAAAAGTACTAAAGCAGTTCAATCATGACTATGTAAAAATAAAATGGTGCCAACTGAAATCTATTTCCAATGATGAAGACATTAAAAATTGTAGATGTATTAGGCAATTACAGGGCTATAGTAGATATACAAGAAGGTGGGCAGTAGAGAGAGTATTTTCACCAAGATAAAAATACTAAAGCAGTTCAATCATGATTATGTAAAAATAAAATTTTCAAAGCAAGTAAAAAATGCCTAGATCACAGTACAAGGCATGTTACCTCTGTAATCCAATCTCACACAGGGTTTATTCATAGAACATCAAAATTGGAGAACTCAAACAAAATTGAAGAGTTGTACCGACTGTGTACATGAAAACTAAATTTTCTGAAATTAGCAATTTGCACACTATGCACAGTAAAAATTCGTATCACAAATGAGGCAAGAAGCAAGTTACGAACCTATAAATGAAGCCGAATTTTTTATATTTTAGCCCTTTTTTTTGAAAGTTTCTCACAAATAGACCCCTGGCAGAAAGAATTCAGAAAATAGACCCTTAGCTCGGCGCCATTGGTGCTGGCGCCGAGCTAACACGTCTCGACGCCGAGCTCCTGGGCACGGTAGATGACATGGTTGTGAGCTCGGCGCCAGAGTGACTGGCGCCGAGATCCCTACCATTTAACCCCGCCCAACCTTCCTGCCCGAGCGTTCTTCCTCTTCTTTCTCCTCCCTCTTGGGTTTTCTCTCTCCCCACTTCACCCTACCTCACGAATCGGCATATTGGATCTTGGAAACTTTGATTTGATCCATAGATCTTCGAGAGCAAGGTATCCTCGCTCCCTTCCTAGTTTTTTTCGCATCGATTCGGTATGTATTAGTCGGATTTTGAACGTAATAATCGTCATCACTTAGGGTTTCATTGTATCCATCAATATATGTATTATACAACCGTAGGATGATGCCAAGGCATGAAAAAGCTAACAAATCTAGGCGTATGTAGTTATGTTATGGGTTCATTATTGTGCATCAAATGGGAAACCCTAGGTTTATGGTTTAATGTTAACTGCTTTGGGTTCTTAGAACGAAATTGGTTGTATTGTAGTTATGGTTCTCATTGACATTTATTTGTGATGTTTTGATTTATGTTTGTTAAATTACATCCGTTTTGTTAGATGCAAGAAATGTTTTGGGAGGAGTTTTGGCGAAAATGGGGTCGTCCTCGAGAATTATACCCCGACGCGTCTAGCAAAGATGCCCCCGCCCCTCCTGACCTCCTTATCTCTAACTGTGACTGTGGTTTCCCGGCCCATGTTTTTCAATCGAAACATCTGGACACAGCGGCGCGTTGCTTCTACACATGCAGTCATTTTAATGTAAGAAATTATTTCCACTATCCCTTTTCTTTATTTGTGTAAGTATGCTTCTAATATTTTGTTGGAATCTCATTGTGTAGGACCATGAGAGGTGCTTTTTCTTTTAGTGGATCGACGGTGCAGACAAGTTTGATTCTAGGTACCTCCTTTTCGATGATTGGTTTAGAGGGAGACATCTATATGAGCACTTCAAGTGGTGGGTTCCACCCTCCTAACCCTCCGTCAATTATGGCTAAGGAGAAGCACCTAGCCGCAGTTAGACGACTCAAGGAACCTCCTCTGTGCAATTGTGGAGATCGAGCTGTGATAAACCCTGAGAATACGTTAGAGTTTATGTGTCCAAACAAGCATGAAGTAAGTGCAAAGTGTATGTGTTGAAATGTTGAGCTATATGTGTTCATATACTAATATCTACTTATTTAGGTGTTTTCAATGGCGAAGTGTCGTTTCAAGGAGTGGTTGTATGGTCCTAAGAACCAATGGCCGAAAGAACCGCGAAAGGTTATGGAAAAGAAGAAAGAAAGGGTAATTTACAAAGCACCTCCTGTCATGTGCGAATGTGGTGTTAAATCCAACTATGGCCTAGTCCCTTCGGAACTTGGAATAGGTCATTATTGCGGCCATATGGTTGAGTATGATGAGGTTGGTTATTTTTATGGCAAACATGAAATCGTATTTTGTTTCTTTTGCTAAGACATACATGATAGAATTTGCCGTTTGAACAGAGCACTAGGAAATACAGGTGAAAATGTTATGATAGTCAAGCTAAGTTCTTGGATGAACTGAAGAAGAGGCAAGTAATTGCACGGAAGAGGGGATATGCACCTGACTACGTCAACCTATTCGTTAAACATCATAAAGAAAAGATGCGTGAGTTTGCTAGACAGCACGGTATAAATAGGTCGAGGATCGACCCACCTACTAAACCCACAGTTGTCTTCGGCCAAGGAAGACTACAATAAGTATGTCGTGCAAGTTATATACAAGAGGAACATATTGAAGAAATAAATAGTAATAGCAATTACCCATGCTCACAGGCATTTGAAGAAACGACGACCTCCATCTATTCCCTCGGTGAACATCTGCATTAGGTAGTCGTCACCATGCATGCATTTTGGCCACTCTTCTTTCCTTTCATTGTATGCTCTCAGTGGTGCCTCTTTGGTGAAATCACTTTTGCTCTCAACTGGAAACCTCTCATAAAGAGCTTCCTCAAAGAAATCAGGACCAAGAGTACCCTCCCACCTAATGGTAGTTCCCTTCCTTGCATGGTGGGGATAGAGTGGAGTTGTGTTTCCTTGCATGCTAGTACTATGTCAGTGATGTGATAAATCGATGTTGTCCTTGTATCTGAAAAGTATATTTTTATTATCTGAAATGCATAGATTCGTTCACTGTTGCTTGGTAACCCTAGATTCATCTATAAAGCGTATGTACGGTACGTTTAGATTATACACGTTCTAATAAATTTATAGTTAATCTATGTACTATATTTGTGCCTTTGTAGCAGTGTAGTATGATTAATGTTTTATAGAAAAAATTTGCAAGAGTTTTCCTTGTTTTAGGAGCATCCACAGTTACAAACAGAGACATCATTATATATTCCAAACATTTAATCATCCAAGGAGCAAAATGCAACCACAACGAACATCACAATCAACATAATATGTCATGCACAGTTCAAATAGTCCACAATATCCATACAGTCCCAAATAGTTACAGAAAAATAAATACAAAATTCATAATAGTGCATACTAACAGCTAAGACGAGGATGGCGGTGGAGGGCCGCTGGCCACAGCACGGGTGGCCAGCCACGGGCAATGGCGTGACACGCGGGGGGGGGGGGGGGGGGGGGGGGGGGGGGGGGGGGCGGTGCCGCCGCGTGGCCACGTGGCGTGGCGCGGGCAAGGGCGGCCGGTGGACGCAAGGGCGCGGGCGGTGGCGGCGACGGAGCTCGGCTTTGCTAGGGCGAGAGAGGGAGAGGAAGAGAGGCGCGGGGCTCATAGGTATTAAAGGCTCGGCGCTAGTCACACTGGCGCCGAGCTCGGTGCCAAGATCTACTGTGGCAAGCTCGGTGCCAGAGTGACTAGCACCGAACTCACTGCCATGTCATCTACCATGCCTAGGAGCTCGGCGCCAGAGACGCTAGCGTCGAGACGTGTTAGCTCGGTGCCAGCACCAATGGCGCCGAGCTAAAGGTTCATTTTCTAAATTCTTTCCGCCAGGGGTCCATTTGTGAGAAACTTTCAAAAAAGGGCTAAAATGTAAAAAATTCAGTAAATGAAGCACCTTGTGATTCTTACTCCTCACTCAGTTTTCTCCAGGCCATCAAATGGATTGTGTAGCTATATGGAGAAGTGGAACCACATATAGTTCTGTGCGAGAAAACATCACCAGCCCACCACACATAGCAACAGTTCTGAAACCTACTTTGAAAATAGCTGCAAGAAAAGAACAAATGAACCTGTCCATGAGCTAGTAATTAACTGAATGGTGCAAGAGAGACATGAAAAGGCATTAGCAGGGTGAAAATCCCAATGAAGCCCACTGCAGACTGCATAATACCAGGCTGTAATAAGTTAAAAAGAGAACAATAATTTAAATTTGTGTAGCCAATCCAGAGATAAAAACAATTTCAATCCAAAGATAAAATAGAGAAGAAGTATCCAGTTGAGGTCGCCATTCGTAGGGATAATGAGCATTTGTATCAGTGAACAATATATATAGGCCTCATTCGGCTGGTAGAATTTTGGTTGAAACTGACTAAAAAATACTATTCTGGTTGAATTGTTGTGAGAGACAAATACTATTTCAGTTGAAAAAAGAAGTCGAACAAGCCGAATCTGGGGTAAGCCGAACAGGGCCATAAAGGAAGACTCTATTTTTTTTCTTATTTGAGACAGTAATGGTAGACAGATGGAATACATCATGTCCAAGAGCACCCCAAAAGCGATCTTATAATTTTCGTGTTGGGGCACATTAATTTTGAGGCTAATCTCTCTTGTGGTAATTTGTCCACAGCAATCCCCTTATCTCTGAATCAACAAAGGAAAAAACAACTTAAGAAAATAATAGATAAACAATGGACAATGAAAGGTAGGGAGATGAGGAAATATTGGCTCCTAACCTTTTGTTTGTCTTCCCCAAACTCACTAATCGGTAGTGTTATGCATGTTGTCATGTGTAGCTGAAGTTGTTACCAACAATAAAAAGGAAGATTAGCCAAAAAATCTAATAAGATATTTAATAAAAGTTAGAGGATACTTTAGACATTTAGCTACAAACATAAATGAAGAGAGTAGAATACATGAGCATCGGGATAGGCTAAAAAGACACAATGCATGGTGTGTAATTTATTTAGCCTAAGATATTTTAGACCTTTAACTGCCACCGTAAAATGAAGGAAACATTATATATAGGTGTGTACATAAGTTAAGAGGCACCATAGAACCAGGATACAGTGGTAGAGTGGTTTGATGTAGTTGCTCTAATAGATATTTAGCTAGCAGCATGAATAAAGAGAGTAGGAAATATGAGCAGCAGCAGCAACAACAACAACAAAGCATTTAAGTCCCAAACAAGTTGGGTAGGCTAGAATTGAAACCCAGCAGAAGCAATTAAGGTTCAGGCACGTGAATAGCTGTCTTCCAAGCACTCCTATCTAAGGCTAACTTTTTGGGTATATTCCAACCTTTCAAGTCTCCTTTTATTGCCTCTACCCAAATCAACTTCGGTCTTTCTCTGCCTCTCTTCACGTTGCTATCATGGCTTAGGATTCCACTACGCACCTGTGCCTAGGATAAATTAAAAAGAAACAAGGCACCACGTGTCATGTAGTTAGCCTAAGATATTGTAGACTTTTAACTGCCACCGGAAAAGAACAAAACATTATATATAGGAGTACACAATACTGATTTTTTTATTGATATGGCAATACATGGATGTTGTCCCCAAAAAAATGAGAAACTAAAACCGTCGACTATCAATTTTGTCCCAAATCTCAAAAAACATGAATATAAGACCATAGACCAAAAGGGCATGGGACTCATGGAGCATAACAGAGCACATCATATTTGAGCTAAGCGGAAAATATTTTTTTCCAACGAGCCTCGACTATCAATTTTACCCCAAATTTCAAAGAACATGAATATAAGACCATAGAGCAAAAGGCCATGAGGCTCGTAGAGCATACCAGAGCATCATATTTGAGCTAAGAGAAAAATAATTTCTTCCAACTATATAGGACCTGCACAGAAAGTAGTAAATAAGCATCACAGGTTGAGCATATGAATGAATCTATGAAATCTTTCAACATGCACGGTAAAATTGCAGGGAAACTCCTCATACCTAAAGGTGGGTAACCCTAGAACGAACTCTTCATACGAGCTGGGCCAAAATTCTAACCCTAGAACAGGCAACAGTGAAGGCAAAGAATCCGATGAAGACAAAACAACTATGAAAGAACACATGAGTGTGGGGGGAGGGAGCGGTGGAGGCGCCGGCGCGTCGCCTCGGGGCCGGCCACATGTAGCGCGGGGAGCCGGCCGCGCCGCCCGCTGGCGCATCGGGAGGGAAGAGGAGAGAGAGGAAGTGGAGGGAGAAACGGAGGGAGAGGCAGGCGAGGGAGGGGGGAGGGAGGCGGAGGCGGGTGAGCGCCGCCGTCGCGCCCTGCACGCGCCTGGCGCCGTCGTCGCTGTCCGCGTCGGGAGGAAGAACGAGAGCGAGCGAAGAAAGAGAGAGAGGAGGGGGCGAGAAGAAGAATCGGGAAGCAGAAGTGGGAGCTTGAGGGAGCCTGAACCGTTGATCTCCGAATCGGACGACTGAGGCATTTGGAGGTGACGTGGATAGCCTGAGAGGCAACCAAAGCAAACTGCTTTGATATATTAGAATTAGAATTATAGAGTTGACACCAAGGTTTGGTATTTCAGCCCAAATTTTGTGATTTTCGGTAATATCGGTGACATCTGATAAATGTATACTCCCCAATTCTCTTTTCTTAGGTGTAAAGCTAATTTTGCAGATACCAAGGAATCTCGGAGAGCGAGGCAGAGAATTAACGAGAGCAAGGTAGAGGAGCAATCCAGCATTGAGCAGCGATATCTTTGTGCATGGTATCCAACTCAGTCCACCGTCGTATTAATCTCAATCTATGTGTATTCAGGTGTAAGTTAGTTTAATTTTTATACCAATCTACCCAAACACATATGTATTGAGCTAATTGCAAGCATATTCATACAAGCCCTTATTGATTTTGTTACTCTAAGTCTGCATGCTGAGTTTTCATATACAACAGCAGTTCATTTCGTTGAAAAAACAAGCCGAAATACTGTTCCGGCTGATTTGTTGTGAGAGAAAAATACTGTTTCGATTGAAAAAAAAACAAGATGAGAAATACGGATTATAGGAGAAGCCAACAGGGCCGACGCAACGAAGATTGATGGATGGGTATATATGGCGTCAATAAAACACGTTCCAGCGAGAAAAAATATTGTTTTACGCGACTCGTCAAAATGGCCGTAGGCATACAAATTAGGCATCAGATGTCAATTGTAATCGACCTTTTGTGAAGCATGTGCCAAAATAGTTCTAGCAAAAGAATAGTACGAGTACTTGAGAAACGACACACGGGTGGAGCCGTTGGATGATTTGCTGATGCTCCCCTTTGGACCGTTCGATCGGAATATACACTGGGCCCGGGAGTGGCGCCTGAGCCTGACGAACAATCCTCTGCCTTCTCGCAGTGGCGGGTTGCGGCGGCAGCGCCGCCTCCGATGCTCGGCTCGAGTCCTGAGCGCCGCGTACAGTGGCGGGCGCGGACCGCGGAGCTCGACGGGCGAAGGGCGAAGGACGAAGGCGCAGGCGAGCTCGCGAGTCGCTACCGATACCGAGCCCACGCCGTCACGCAGGTTAGTCGGCCGCGCTGGTCCCAGGCTCAAAACCACACCCTCGTTGAGATCACGCAGTTCGACCCCGAATCATGAGTTGCGAGTAGTTCCATCAATCAATTAAATCGAAGTCGAGGCCCGTGCGTGCCCGCACTAGCCACTGTGGCCTGCTAGCGCTTAGCTGAAGCGGTAGCGTTAACCTTCAGTCACAGCATACCACGCACAGTATTGCGTATTGTTTGTAACGCTCAAGTTGCTATATGAGAGCTTCAGTATCAAAAGCAATAGGATATCTGGCACGGATATGTGTGAGCCACAATATGTAAGGATTTTTATTTTCTCCATGTTGTACTTCTGTGATTTGCTGAACTTGGGTGGGATCAGCCATATAACATGTTCTGAGACCCATTTTCTGCTCTAGCTAGAGCAGTCAGCTAATTAACTGACTGAAACTGAAATAGTAGCGTTCCTCCCTGGCACTCTTTCTTCCATTTGGTTAAATACCTACAAGGATGATTCATGTAGCCTAAATTGGTTGCCCTATCAGTAATCAAATAGCATGTATCATGTATGGCCCTAGCGAGCTCACCGATCTGGATGAAAACAGGTTGTTATTGTTGCTCTGCTACTTTGTTTCTCTCCTCACTCCAAAGACAACACCTGTACGTACTTCTCTTGACGAATCTGCAGACAAATCTTGTAGCATTTTCTAGGAGAACGGGCCTGGTAGTATTTTTTTCAACAAATAATGTCAGGTCATCTGGCTTTTATTTAAGGCTTTGTGTGTCTAAGTTTGAGCACTGGATTGGCAGGGTGTTCAATGCCCCCTCCACTAACCAAGTGGTCGATCCGTCAATCCTCTGGTTCGGTCCTTTTTTTTTTACTTCAAGTTCGAGCACCGGTTGCATGATTCCACAATACATAGTACACGTTTTCTGCAAATTTGAGACATCTTTGGCTTTGGTGTTGAGGTGAAGCAAACTAATCTTTTCAGTTACATGAAAGGTCTGTATTCTTTCCAATGTAGATATTGCATTCTGGATTGTTGTTTCTTTGTGTACATAAAACTGACACATAGGAAATAGATGGTCCAAATAATCTACAACCTTGGTGCTCTCGTAGCTTCGCAGCACATTTTATTCTTTCATGATAACATCATTTCGGTTACACATCACTTTGTACAACCAACTACTTGTTTTGATTATTTTTTGTGAACCATTGTTATTCTCTTGATGCTGTGCAATGATTTATTTTTATGGTGAGCAGATTGTGCATGTAGAACTATTTGAAACACTTGTAAACCACACATACTCTCCGAATGACACAGTAAATAACCCACAAAGCCACATTTTTTATTCATTGGCCCACATACATACAACAACAGGAAGGCCAAGGGTATTACAATTCATCAGAAAATCATCAAGCCTCATGTTTAACAACACAAGATTATTGGTGCAATACGTGACCATAATATGCTCCACACAGCATTTTATTTAGTTACTAGCCTACTGCTCGACAATAGGCTTACTTCATGTTTATCTTGATTTTTAAAGTGCCTCGTGATCCTTCCTGTAGCTTGCATCGTTGGAGTGTTTAAACTGGTAGGTCTGTGTTCTTCTGGAAGGGAAATGGCTCCAATCTTGGCTGTGCTACTTCTAGGATTTCTTCAATTGGTATCTCTGGCTTTGATCTTTTCAATGGTGCAACAGGATCGACATTTGGATCATAATCCTGAAATAATTTTTATATATTCTGTCAGTGTGTAGCTCAAACCAATTATGAACGTCTAGATTTCAAGGGTGTTACTCACCAGGTTAGCATGCATTCTCCTGACAAAAGTTTTGAAAGTGGTGTAGTTGTCTCCCTCGAACAGTTCATCAGATACTCGGAGGTAGGTGAATCCATACGACTTGTGTTCTGGAGAGCCATTCTTGTTGATGCCTTGGGGTCTTGCATTCCTGAGGATGGTGTTGTAAGCTGTTGCATCATATCGACTGAGTGCATTTTCACATGCCAGATTTAGGCCCTCTCTCCATCCGGCACTCAGCACCTGCCATTTTTTATAGTTTGCACCAGAATTTTTTGTTAATAATTGAGAAGTGCCTTTTGTGACCCGTTAAAGGAGAATACAGACAAGTGACCGATGGCTTAAACCTGTTGAACCAGTTCCTCAGGTGCACTTTTCGCCTCTGAACTCTGCTCACTGTCCCTCATCTCGGCACAAGTGAAGTTCATGCTAGCAGGATGCCTTGTTAGCATGTGTGCTATGGTTCTGTAGCCATCTCTGTCATCTAAGTTGTAGTATCCGGCAGTGAGCTCAGCTGCATGGTTTGGAACCGTGTACCACCAGTGTATGCCAGAGACCTGGAAACAAATATTAGCACATGTGATGTCTATGTTTCAATTCACCCATAGGTTAGTCTTAGTTTGTGTTGTAGCCTCTAGTAAACCTTGTACCTTTATTATTGTTATATGCAAAGACTTGTTCAACTTTAAAATCAAGGGAAAAATTAAAGCCAGGCGTTATTCATCATGGTACTTACTTTGATCGCCAGCTGCACCGTGCATCCCAGGAAGACCTTGTTGATAGAATTCTGGATCATCTAGGCGTAGATCAATGGGTAGAACTTGACTTAGACAATACCTTATCGATGTATCTCGTCGAGTGTAGCCGCGGCCGTGGCGCCGGCAACAAGGTGGCCGCGACGTGTCGGTGTAGGGGAAGCCGTGCAGGCGCCCGCGAGGTCGTCGACGGTAGCAGCAGCGTAGGCGCGGACCAGTGGCGACGGTGAAGACGGTCTGGACTTCCCGTCGCTTACAGTGCGCCCTTCTAGATCGGACTAGGGCTAGGAATCTTGGTGGGGCGCTGGCAGCTACGGTGAACCTCGTACCTTGTGCCCCGGCCCCCACCTTCCTCTTTATAGCGCTGCGCGATGGGGGCCCACCAGCCAGGAGAATGACTGAGCGCCCCCGATCAGGGCGCGGATCAAGGGCCCAATTGGCCTTTGAGCCAACTGGTGGAGATCAATCTAACATTCTTCCCCTTGATCTCACCTTATGACTTAAACTGAACTTACTTTATCTTTTTCCCGTTCCATCGCAGATCAGTGCATAAAGCGTGCCTCATCGTCACGGTCAGTTGCCATCAGATTAAACAGCTACAATGCATCTCTCTGTTTTGAAACAGAGTTTCAACTAGGCCTTTAGTATCCAGAAATCGTAGGCTTTCCCGTAAACCTATGTCGACTGTGTGTTCTCTGAACGCACTGGGTGGTTAGCCTTTGGTAAACGGATCCGCAAGTACTTGCTTGGTACTTATATGCTCAATGCTTTCAAAATGATTCTGGATTTTCTCCTTAATGTCAATGTGTTTGGTAGCACACTTCACATGTTGTCTTAGGAGTTAACTACTCTAAATGGTTATTGCTGTTGACTACCATTGTTAAATTCGGGTAAATATTCCCTTAACCACTTTTGTCTGTTCCTGAGGCCTCATGACAAGCTATACTATGGTATGCATCATTGATGACATCACAACAGTTTCATTGGAGCTTTTTCCACAATAATACTCCAACTACTGTGGATTTCACTACACATCTCGTCAAAACTTAACATTTGTACCCACAACTATTTGAGAGTACTTGTTCTTTCTTACTCAGCATGAGGCCTATGATATTTTGCAAAAATTGCAAGACATTCTTAACTCCATTCCAGTGATCTATATCTGGACTGGACTTCTGCCAAAATATCCTGGATACATAAGCTATGTTAGGATAAGTTCTTACTTATACATTCATTAAGCTTCCAACAACTAAAACATTTGGAACCATGTTCATTTGATCGATCTCATATCGGTTCATGGAATACTGAGAGTTCCCAAATCTATTACCCTTGACTATAGGAGCAAGTGTAGGTTTACTCGCATGCATACTTTATTTCTTTAGAATTTTTTCTAAGTATGCCTTTGCGATAGTCCTAATACCCCTTTTCATCTATCTCGGTGAATTTTAATTTCTAGAACCAATGAGGCTTCACCAAGATCATTCACATTGAAACTTGAGGACAAAGACTTCTTCTCCAATGGCAGATTAATATTACTACTAGTGAGTAGGATGTCATCTATACATAGGATGTGGAAAAAGAATTTTTCATTCTAGAACTTCGCATAAACGCTATTGTCCTTCTCATTTTCTTTAAACCTAAACTTTCTTATCGTTTCATCAACTTCAAATACTACTGTCTAGAGACTTGTTTTAACCCATAAATAGATTTCTACAGGCGGCATCTCATACGTTCTTTTTTTCCACAACAAAACCTTTGGGTTGTGCCATGTAAATGTTTTCATACAAATCCCCATTGAGGAATGTCGTCTTTACATCCATCTAATGTAACTCTAAATCGTAATATACCAATAACACCATTATGATTCTAAAAGAATCCTTGCATGAGACTGGAGAGAAAACTCTCATCGTAATCTATTCATTCTCTTTACGTAAAGCCTTTTTGCTACAAGTCATGCTTTATATCTTTCCATATTCCCTTTGGAGTCACATTTTGTCTTATAGACCCTTTCATAGCCTACTGTTTTGGCTCCATTAGGAATTTCTTCTAAGTCCCAAACATCGTTGGTATTCATCGAATTCATTTCAACTTCCATAGCTTCTTGCCATTCAAACGAGTAAACACTTCTCATGGCTTCTTCAAATGAGGTGGGACCACCCTCCATTTGAATTTCTTCACTAACATAACTTCATAGTCATCAGAAAACAGATTTACTAATTTTTTGAGACCTTCTGGGGCCTCAGCTATTGGCACTTTCATGTGGGGCTGTTGTTGCTCTTCATTGCCAAGAGACAATTGATTCTACAGGCTCCTGTATCACAAGATCCTTGTTTACATTATTCATCTTCTTCGAAGAGCCAACAACAGGTGTTGTATAAGTCATACAACATCAATAGGTATCGAGAAATTCATTGTTTTGAATCACCGAAGTGGGCACGCAGTCTCGCTTCTCTTCAAGTCATAGGTCTCTACATACCGTGCTCTCTAAGTTTATCCCATCTTTTATAAAGATAGTGTATCTTCCAATTTCTTATTTGGGTTTAATCTGTTAAAACCTTATATGGCGCTTTAAGCACTGCTTTAATATCTTTGATGGTGATTACGCTATCTTCCTCTCGAAACTTTAAAAAATTCAGGAATTTAGCTCTTTCTCTACTTAGGGGTATCATTGTTATGAACGACGGTCACATTCATCAAAATCTTTATCTCACTCAGTTTGTTACGAAATCTGTATCTCACTCTTAATGAAGAGTACACATTCATCAACATCTTTATCTCACTCTTAATGAAGAGTAGATTCTTAATTGATCTTAATTCTTACTTTTAATTCATTTCACAATTCTTCCCCTCGAAATATGGCATGAACTATACTGCCATAATTTTGAGAACTATTTAGAAAACTGTGAACAAGGAGACACTTATGACTTACTTCATTCACATGATTATGCCATGCAAATAAAGTTATTTCTTGATCCGTATAGGAGTACACTTTCCTCATTCCACTTCAAAAACTTGACGAGGTCTTTTATTAACTGTACTTTTGTAAGTCACACTTATATCTTTTTCTTGTCCTTTGATTAGTATTGACCATGATGGTGCATTTCTATTGTGCCATGGTCAATACTAGGATAGCATAGCATAAGAGCTACCCAAACTTCTCTCGCTATGCGGGATACAAAAACATATGAGTCATCACAAAACTTCTCCCGCCATGCAGGATTGACTAGCATAAGTACTATTTCAAACTTCCTCCCATGCGGGATAAATCTATATACAAATTACTGTAACGTAAAATTTAGTCATGATGACTAAAACATTCACTTATACTTTATTTTCTAATTAAATCTTTCCGTTGGTTCCAATTTAATCAGAAAATTAGTAAACTAAAAAAACTGTCCTGAACCGGCATGACTTAAGCCTTTTCTTTCACATACCCCAGCATTGCAGCCCGTTGGCATGCAGTCGAGTGATCTCGTCGGTTAAAAAATAAAACTTACAAGATGCTTCTACATCAATTCTACATCACCGTTGAGCAGAAAATAGAATTAATGCATAAAACTCATAAATTAACTTGAAAGACATATAATTACTCTTTAAAATTAAATTCTCTCGTTGGTTCGAATTTAATTAGAAGATAATTAACATCATTGTAGCGAAACACGATAATAAAATACATTCTATTAGTTCAGGAGTATTTCTTGGTCTTTATTTACTCTCTGAAAAATTGACCATGTTGGTGTAAAATTTATCAGAGATTTAAACTTCAACCTTAAACTCATTATAATATTGTTACCATCAACATTAGTCAGAAAATAACAATACCATAATTTAACATAAACAAATCGGACTACTCCTCTAATTTAATTTTTTCCCATTGGTTCCAATTTAATTAGAGGATAAATATAATCATAATTTACTAAAAAGTAACTGCTCTTCAAATTAAATTCTCTTGTTGGTTCGAATTTAATTAGAAGATAATCAGCATTAAACTTTGTAGCGGTAACATAAAAAAATAATTTATCTACTTTTCAGAAGCATTTTACTGTGTACTTATCTACTCTCTAAACAATTTATCCTTTTGGTTCAAAATTGAATAGAGATGAAAAACTAATCAAAATTCATCAAAATGTGCTTATGAAAAAAGATAAAACCAAAAACTTCTCTTTTACTATTCATTTGGCCAAACCGAGAAAATTCTGGCCCGTGACCCATCTCGTCAACGCGCCCGCGTGCGCGGCCCAGCGACGTACCTAGGCCCAGCGGCCTGCTTAACAAGGCGCGCGCGCCCGCTCTCCCGTGCCTAGGTCGTAACTTGGGCCTAAGCCGGGATTCTGCTTCCACGCCTGGGCTAAAAGCCGACCCGATCAACATCGGCCGTCGATCGCGATCCAACGGTCGGGCGGCGATCTCGGTGGAACAAAATCCCCCGGCGGCCGCCACTCCCCCGAACCCTAGTTCATTTGTTCTCCCTCCCTCTCCTCTCCTCAGTGCTTAGCGCGCGACGCAGCAGCGACGGTGACCCAAGGTTGCCGGAGAAGAGAAGGCCGACGCCGCCATAGACCCCCTCGCCGGCACGCGCGTTCGCCCGAGGGTGAGCGCGCCGCCGTCGAGCGGGCTTGTAGTGGTGCCCTCGGTCGGGGCTCACGCGCACGACGACAAGCGTGGCTCGGCCGTCTTCCCGTGTGCTGGCGAGGCGGCAACGGGTCCTTCCTGCGCGATGGTGGTCGCAACGGTGGGGAAAGAACCCAGGTAGGTCCCTTCCTCCTCTCCGTTCTGTGATATAGGGTTAGGGTTTGGGAAAAACTTGGAAATCTTTGAGCTCCTTCTAATTTCTTTCACCTTTCTACCCTAGACTCGAACTACTCACTAGTAGAAACGGCTCTGATACCATTGATAGAATTCTGGATCATCTAGGCATAGATCAATGTGTAGAACTTGACTTAGACAATACCTTATCGATGTACCTCGTCGAGTGCAGTCACGACCGTGGAACCGCCTGTAAGGAAAATGGACCCTAGGCCCATTTACTTTGGATTTTGGTGTTTGATGATCAACACAACCAAATTGGATTAATGAATTTGTAAGTAATTGTTTTGTAGTTCAATAGGGTGCAAGATATGACTTGGACGAAGGTGACATGATCCCACGATCAACACCATAAGCAAGACTCTAGAAGCACAAGAGAAGACCCTAGATATCAAGCAAAGTCCAAGCACGAAGATGGGAACCAAGCCAGACTCAAGATCGTGAAGAAACAAGCTCGACAGAGGTGACCGGATGTGGCCCTATGTGGACCGGACGCATCTAATCAGTTGTTTGGCAATAGCAGGCGTCAGCAGCAGCGATCGGACGCTGAGCGAGGCAGTGACCAAGCGCACAGACTTCACTGTTCATCATCAATGGCAACGCTCTCAGCGTGACCGGACGTGACGGCAGGACGATCGGACACACCAAGAAGTAACGTCCGATCATGTCTAGAAAGGTTCCAGAGTGGCGCCAGCACGACCGAACGTGTCCGATCGAGTGAGACTGGACTCAGCCTAGAGTTTGATCAACGTGCGCGCTCTAATGTTCGGCAGGACCGAACGCGTCCGATCGGGACGTGATCAGCGTCCGGTCACGAGCAGAAAGTTAGGTCTCAGGTCCAACGGCTAGTTCTCACTTGTGGGGCTATAAATAGATCCCCAACCGGTCATTTGAGGTGTGAAGAGCTGAGAAAACATACCAAGGGTGTTGATACACCACTTTAGTGATCTCCACTTACATAGTGCTTAGTGATACATTCGGCGATTAGCATAGGTGCTTTGCGAAGTGCTTAGGTTAGTTAGACCACCGCTTATGCGCTTGCTCTAGATTTAGACCTAGTGTTTAGTGAGGTTTGCACACCTCTTACTACTCGGTGCTTGCGCGTACCATTGTTGTACATCAGAGGGACTTATAGTCTTGCGAGATCACACCAACAGTGTTTGTGGTGTGGCCGCCATCGTGTACCAAAGAGAACAAGGCCCGTGGCGGTTCGGCAGGAAGCTTGATAGTGAAAACGGCGGGGAGCGGTTCGGAAGAGGCTTGCCGGAAGGCACACTAGAGACCCACTTGCATGTGGGGAAGGCCCAGGGTTATCCATGGAGTTACCTGATTAGGAGCTTGGCCATTGTGAGGGGCTCCAACGAGGACTAGGGGGAAGCTTACGCGCTTCTCGATATCTCGGTACAAATACTAGAGTCATCGATGGGGGTTTGCATATCTCTACCTTACTCTTTAGCTTTCGTATTTACATTGCAATCTTGGTTTGTGCTTTACTTTCCTAGCTTAGTGATAGGCTAGTTGATAGGTTTAGAACCTAGGCTGTATAACTCTTTTTTGCGGTAGAGATAGCAACACACTAGCAAAACCGTAGTTGCACATTTAGATTACTTTCTTGCATATGTTTTGACTAGGTAGAAAAAGAGGCCATAGTTTAGAGTTAGAGTTTTAAGTTGCCTAATTCACCCTCTCTTAGGTGTCACGATCCCTTACAAGTGGTATCAGAGCCGGTTGGTAAAATTTGGACCTTTGGCTTCACCGCCGTTGAGTCGACACTATTTAGAGTGGTTAGGATGGATACTTCTAGATCTCCATACTTTGATGACACTAACTTCCCCTACTATAAAGCTAGAATGGCTTGTCGCCTTGAGACGGTAGATTTGGGTGTTTGGAGAGTCACTCATGACAGGATGAAACCCATTAAGAATCCCAATAAACCCACAAAGAGTGAAGAAAAAGAAATTCATTTCAATACTAGAGCTAAAAATTGCTTGTTTGAATCTTTTAGTATGGATGTGTTTAACCAAGTGTTCACTTTAAATACAACACATGAAATTTGGTTAAAACTCCAAGAGCTCCATGACAGCACAACTAATGTCCATGAGCAAAAACATTGTCTAGCTAAATAAAATTATGATTCCTTTAAAATGAATGATGATAAGCTTGTTTGTGATATGTATTCTCGTTTGAATCTAATTATCAATGAGCTCCATTCAATAGGATTAACAAAGCTAGATGATGCGGACATCGTGAGGAAGATCATCTCCATGCTACCACAAAAGAAATATGCAAGTATCATCACCATCCTTCACAACATGGAGGACTTGAGCACCATGACCCTAGCCATAGTTATTGACAAGATAGTGGCATTTGAAATGTCACGGAAGATGGGTCAAGAAGAAGCCTCATCATCAAGCAAAGGCAAAACTCTGGCATGTAGTGAGAAAAAGAAGATGAAGGACAAGCAAGTTGAGACAAGCTCAAGCTCAAACTCCTTAAGTGAAGAAGAAGAAGATAAGGATGATGACGATGATGATGGATCAAGTGATGATGATCAATCTTCCTCCTCCACCTTCGACCTTGATGAAGAATCAATCAAACTTATCAACAATGTAGAGAGGATGATCCAAAGGCTCAATGTCAAGAGTGTGCCCATCCAAATTTAATATTTCATTTTCACAAATCAAAGAAATGAGCAAAGGAAGAAAGGATACTATGGATGCGGTGAGTTGGGGCACTTTGTGGAAGTTTGTCCAAACAAGCCCACATCCAAGATAAAGAAGAAGACGTGCAAGGACAAAGCCCTCACATCAATAAGGTCATGGGATAATTTTTCAAGTGAAGAAGAAGACCATCACAAGAGACGAGGCTACAAGCACTCATCATCAAGCACTTCATGAGTGTGCCTTATGGCACGAGGTAACAAAAAGTCTATCCCTAGTGATAGTGACAATAATAGTGATAGTGATGATGAGCTACCTTCTTTTGAGCAACGTGTACAAGAAAATCTTAAATATGCTAAAAGTTGCACTAGTCAACAAAAAGTCTATCCCTAGTGATAGTGACAATAATAGTGATAGTGATGATGAGCTACCTTCTTTTGAGCAACGTGTACAAGAAAATCTTAAATATGCTAAAAGTTGCACTAGTCAACAAAAGAAGTTAAAAATGTTGCAAGAAAAGCTAGATAGTTCACAAGAAGTATATAAAACCTAGCTCAAACAATATAAGACATTTGTTAATCTCAATATTGAACTATCTACTAAAATTGAGCAACTTGAGGCTATTGCAACAACAAATGCATGCACAATCAATGATGAGCAACTTGTAAAGAAAAATAAAAAATTAAAAGAAAAGTTAGCTAGCTCACAAGATGCCTATAAAAGTTTACTTGCTAAAATGGAAACCATGTGCAAACATTATGATGAGCTAACTGATAAAGTTGCTAATTTTGAAACCATCGATAGTACCCCCACCGGGACATCTAAAAAGAAATTTTCAATTTTTGATATGCCTAAAAAAGATGTCTCTACTTCTTGCAATGATTTATGTTTAGACTCACCCTTGTGCAACCAAGTTTGTGTTGAGAAAGTTGTTGTAGATACATGCACACAAGAGGTCGCAATGGAGAATGAGCAACTCAAGCAAGAAGTGGCTCACCATACCAAGGACTTGACTCAAGTAAAAGGCAAAACAGAGCAAGCCCAACTTCATCAAGATAACACCATCAAGGGAGTGAGGAAGCTTGATGAAGGACAAACCGTGGTTTGCTATGTATGCCACAAGGAAGGCCATAAGTCCTATGAGTGCAAGGTGAAGAATAGGAGAGGAGCTAAGAAGAAAGAGAAAAATAAAAGGAAACAAGCAAGCTCTCCAACACCTACACCAACAAGGTGAACAAAAAGGCCTCCATACCTTATCTCTTGAAGAAGAAGAAAAAATGACAAGGTGATGTCCATCAAGGTGAACAAGCAAGCCAACAATAGGACCAAATGCATTTGGGTGCCAAAGGAGATCATTTCCAACATGAAGAGCACCAAGAAGGTTTGGATCCCAAAAGGGAAGTGAGAAGTCCGATGGACTTTGGGAAATTTGAAGACTTGGCAAAGTATGGGTGTATTTCATGGGGTGCATCATTATGGATAAGGTAATTGTCAAGTGGGTTAGTGAATACTATGGACTCAAATTCCCCTTCCCATGTTAGCTAACTAGATTTAATTTCTTGCAATCTCAATTAGCATCTAGTTCCTTTTCATGCCTAAGTTTGCATTTGCATGTTTAATCTTTTATATTGCATACACTAGGTATATCTTGTGGTAGGCTTACTCGGTTTCACTCATAACCCTTGGAGCAAACCTACATGGTTTAAATTATTTAGGAGCACGACACATAGCTTGTTTTACAATTATTCATCTAATATGTGCCAAAGTCCAAATTGTAGATATTTTCTCCCGAATATCACTTTCAAAAATGATTCTCACATTCATGTGATGTCATCTTTCAAGTGGTATTTTTGATTCTAAAATCAATGTGCATGTCTCCTACAAGTATTCCATACTTGTGTGCACAAATTTAGGGGGAGGTTACTCTACAAGTTGGATGCTTTGAGACTAACACATTTTCAAGCTTATCATGTGCGTAGTAGTCTCATTGCAAGGAAAATAGAGTCCCCGGAGTTAAGCATCATACTTCAAATATCCATCACCTATTGCAAGTGGTATAAATCAAATTGGTTTCCACATGTGGTATTTCTAAACCGATATCATCATGTTGATTTCACTTTGGTATTTATATGCTTTCTCCATGCATTATATAGATTAAACTCCCTTGAGCATTAATTTGCCAATTATGCATAAACTACATTCTTCATCATATGTATGCATATATTTAGGGAGAGCTTAGTTTATGTAATGTGAGAGTCAAATTTTATGACCTATTCCACTCCACATACAAAGGATCACAAAGTTTGACCCTCCCTTGTGCTACTAATGTCTTTCTTTTCGGTGTTTGATTCCAAAGGGGGAGAATTTGTAGGACCAAAAGTAAGTCCGATCATAATAATTTACAAGTGGTAATGGTCCGAGAAAGGGAGGATAATGGATTATGGAGTTAGGGGGAGGCTTAAATCCATAATGCCACATGGGGACATTTGCAAGGGCAAGATAAGTTTATAAAGATGTTTACATGTGGTATTTTTAGCATCATATAACCTAGCCCTTTGCATTGCATCCTAGCAAGTAAATAGTTTTTAAATTCCAAATTTTTTTTATTATTTGCTTGCTTTGGTTGTGTTGTCATCAATCACCAAAAAGGGGGAGATTGTAAGGAAAATGGACCCTATGCCCTTTTACTTTGGATTTTGGTGTTTGATGACCAACACAACCAAATTAGACTAATGAATTTGTAAGTAATTGTTTTGTAGTTCAATAGGGTGCACGAAGGCAACATGATGATCCCACGATCAACACCATATGCAAGACCCTAGAAGCATAAGAGAAGACCCAAGATATCAAGCCAAGTCTAATCACGAAGATGGGAACCAAGCCAGACGTAAGATCGCGAAGAGACAAGCTCAGTAGAGGTGACCGGACATGGCCTTATGAGGACCGGACGCGTCCGATCAGTTGCTCGGCAACAGCAGGTGTTAGCAGCAACGATCGAACGCTGAGCGAGGCAGTGACTGGACTCACGGACTTCACTGTTCATCGTCAACGGCAATGCTCAGCGTGACCGGACGCACCAAGAAGTAGCGTTCGATCATGTCCAGAAAGGTTCTAGAGCAGCGCCAGCGCGATCGGACGTATCCGATCGAGTGAGACTGGACTCGGCCCAGAGCCCGATGAACGCGTGCGCTCCAACGGTCGGTAGGACCGGACGTGTCCGATCGGGACGTGATCAGCGTCCGGTCACTAGCAGAAAGTTGGGTCTCGGGTCCAATGGCTAGTTCTTACTTGTGGGGCTATAAATAGACCCCCAACCGGCCATTTGAGGTGTGAAGAGCTGAGGAAACATACTAAGGGTGTTGATACACCACTTTAATGATCGCCACTTGTATAGTACTTAGTGATACATTCAGTGATTAGCGTAGGTGCTTTGCAAAATGCTTAGGTTAGTTAGACCACCGTTTATGCGCTTGCTCTAGGTTTAGGCCTAGTGTTTAGTGAGGTTTGCACATCTCTTACTACTCGGTGCTTGCGCGCACCATTGTTGTATATCGAAGGGGCTTGTAGTCTTGTGAGATCACACCAACCGCGTTTGTGTTGTGGCCGCCACCGTGTACCGAAGGGAACAAGGCCTGCGGTGGTTCGGTCAGAAGCTTGATAGTAAAGACGGCGGGGAGCGGTCCGGAAGAGGCTTGCCGGAAGGCACACCGGAGACCCACTTGCGCGTGGGGAAGGCCCGCCCGGGGCTATCCACGGAGTTACCCGCGAGGGATTCCTTGCGAGGGGCTCCAACGAGGACTAGGGAGAAGCTTGCATGCTTCTCGATACCTCAGTAAAAATACCAGAGTCGTCGACGGAAGTTTGCATCTCTACCTTACTCTTTAGCTTCTGTATTTACATTGCAATCTTGGTTTACGCTTTACTTTCCTAGCATAGTGATAGGATAGTTGATAGGTTTGGAACCTAGGTTGCATAACTTCTTTTTACGGTAGAGATAGCAACACACTAGCAAAACCGTAGTTGCATATTTTGATTACTTTCTTGCATATGTTTTGATTAGGTAGAAAAAGAGGCCATAATTTAGAGTTAGAGTTTTAAGTTGCCTAATTCACACCTCCCCTCTTAGGCGTCACGGTCCCTTACACTGCCAACAAGGTGGCTGCGACATGTCGGTGTAGGGGAAGCCGTGCAGGCGCCCGCTAGGTCGTCGACGGTAGCAGCAGCGTAGACGCGGACCAGTGGCGACGGTGAAGGCGGTCTGGACTTTCCGTCGCTTACAGGGCGCCCTTCTAGACCGGACTAGGGCTAGGAACCTCGGTGGGGCGCTGGCGGCTACGGTGAACCTCGTACCTTGCGCCCCGGCCCCCACCTTCCTCTTTATAGCGCTGCGCGACGAGGGCCCATCAGCCAGGAGAACAGCTAGGCGCCCCCGATCAGGACGCGGATCAAGGGCCCAATTGACCGTTGGGCCAGCTGGTGGAGATCAATCTAACACTTGTTAGCTTCATCCAAGATCTTATCACAGTGCTTGATCAGTTTGTTGGAGTACCATGTGAGGAAGAACTTCCCCTTGTCTGTCTGGTATGTTCCGGAACTGGGTCTTCTCAGGAGTGTCATTGTACTCCCCAGCATCATCAGGCAAATCCCACTCAGGATGCCCAGCCTCTGTTGCTGCTGCTTTGAAGTCTGCTTGCAGGTACTTATCATAGCACTGCAGTTTTATTTTATTGCTTTATTAACAATTGTAGCCTTTAAAGTGTAGTCCTCTGCTGGTAATGACATATTTATATTAATTGGCACTTGTTTTATTTCATTTTCTTCAAAGGAAGCCCGTTTTATTTATTCCTTGTCATCAGTTTATCAAGCATTTGATTTCATCCTGTTTTGTTCTTAACTGTGGTCTTGGCTTTGCTTCAAGCACAGTACGACTTTTAAGGCATCCCTGGCCTGATCAGTCAAATTGTTACTTTATTCAAGTGTCTCTTGGATTTAATCACTTTTATACCCTTTTTTCTCATTTTTTTGTGACTGCTTCCAGCATAAATCAACGCATGGACCAAGATTAAGAGTGTCTTTGTTCATCACATGGAGACGAATCCCCTTTTGTTTTGTAACAAAAAAAAGTGGAAGAATATGTGTGTTTGGAAAGAGAACTTGTTTACACCAAAATTTGGAAGAAGGGTCACAGGGACCTGAAAGCTCCCAAGATAATGTCATCAAAGAATCAATTGCATGCAGATTGGAACCAGCTGATTCGAATGCAAAACTGGAATCGGCTTTCTTCAGATAGCGCCAGCGGATAATGACAAAGGTTATAATCGGCGCCAGGACGAGACATGCTGTGCTCTACAAAAAGGGAAAAATTAGAGTCCAAGTTATGTTAAATTAGAAATGTTTTCTCTAGGGTCAAAAATTATAATGAGTCGTGCTTAGACATGAGTCATGCACATAGTCCGTGTATAAATACCAAACCCCAGCTATTGTAAAGGACAACAATCAATCCAATATACAAGTTATTTACTTTTTTGGCTCCAGCCACCCCTTAGGAGTAGGAGTAGAGTAGATCTCGGAGAGTTCTTCAGTAAGTACGGCTGCATCGATCTGATCGACCTCCACTGCTTATTGTAAGTACCATCATGGCTTATACCTCTGTTCGTACGGCTGCATCGATCCGGTCGACCTCCACTACGACTCTGGTATAAGTTAGTTATCGATTCTTGCCTAGTTCAAGTATAGCTGCATCGATCCGGTCGACCCCCACTGCATGAACTAGATCAAGGTCAAGTTATCGGCTCTATCTTAGAATGGCAGTCTTTGGTAGATTCATTAAGTTACCGATATTGCTTATTGCTTTCATTATTTATCTAAATTACAGCAATATCACTCTGTCCGATTGGGATTGATCTAGATTGGCCTTATATCTTGTTTAGGCCATCGTTTGTTAATCTAAAACTGATCTAATCTATACATTAAACTATGAGTTACGTTTTATCGGCTGTTTTACGTCAATCTTGATCGTGCATATCGTGCGGTTAAAGCATGTTGCGTCTTGAGTGGATCTATTGGCTAGCGAGAACCGTTCCATGGCACGTTATCACGGCCTGTGTGATTCTGCCTCACACCCCACTATTAGCATAGTGGAGTGGGGATCGTTATCTGATAGATCTATTCCTGATAAGGCATGACTTTAACTGTGCGCCATGCCTGAATCGGCTGTTTTAGCCGATATCGAGTGCTTTCACGAACAGATCATATCATGAGACCGTTGAAGTAAAGATAGGTTGAAAGATATGTTAGCCCCATGATCTTGTTATTGTATTACGGCCTGCATGATTCTGCCTCATGCCTCACTGATATTAGTAATGAGTTAGGGTCGTCGAGTCTATTGTTATTTCTACGGCCTGCATGATTCTGCCTCATGCCCCACTGGTCATAGCGATAGATGAGATCTAACATGTTCATTATATTTATCTTTATTAAACGGTTAAGTGATGTTGAATTGTTTCTTTATATAAAAATGGGTTTGGTTACTTGTAATCATTGACTTAGCATAAACCAATCATTGTTGATATCTTATTATCATTGATTAATATTTGTTCAACTAATGACATTTACCCTGAATGATAACCGATTCTTCTTATACAACCCAATGAGCTTTAACCGATTTATTCTCATGAATATACCGGAATCGACTGTTTAGTCGATCTCCTTTCATATCGGCTCTTAGAGCCGCACATTCGAGACTGTCTGGCAACACTGGCAAGTTTCGCCCTTAATTACTAATGAACTTTCTCTCCTTGTCAATTACAGGGTCAAATTGACTGGCATGTCTCGGGAGGAGTGCGCAGGATCGACCATCCCTGCGCTGAAGCTAGGCGGATCTACAGCTCCATCGAGCAGACCCTTTCGGCTTGCTGCGTGTGTCCTCGGCACGGGACGAAAATTCTGTGTGGACAGAACTCACTATGAATTCTCTAATGCCTGGGTACACCCATCCCTGACTTTGGAGATATGAGGGGTACCTCATCTCACCAGCAGGGCCAAGTCCCACCTCAATGTCCACAATGACACCAGCATCCAAGAAATCTGCCATGTTCTCCCTGACGCTCTTCATGTAGTCAGCATATAGCTGCCACAGACAGAGAAGACCGACCCTAGGTCACGACGTCAAGGTCAGAGAAGTTCACTTGATTTATCATCTTTCTTCCACATGTGCAACACCAAGGGGCAAGAGTTTTAAGTCAGCTGACCTAAATTGCAGTTCTCCCATGGAAGAGAGGCTGGTCATCCACTCCAAGCATGAGATACTCGATGTTCCTCAGCCCTTCCCGGTTGGTGTAGAAGATGTCGGGGTTGTCCTTGCCGACATCCCACACCCACTATAGGATCGGGATGTTGACGCCACCGCCGACGTTGCCGCCGCACTGGTGGCACGACATGATGGCCTGCAGTTTGAGCCCAGCCTCCTGCACCAGCTTGAACACCTGCTTGTAGGCGCTCCAGTCGTAGACCCCCGTCTCCTTCCCCTCCACCAGCCCCCACCAGACGTCGATCATGACCCCGTCGACGCCCGCCTCTGTCAGTTTCTTCAGCTGCTCCCTCGTCTCGCCCTCCTTCTCGAACGTGTTGTCCACAGTGATGACATCCAGCTGCATGTCCGGAAGCCAAGAGTTGGGAAAAAAGAAAGGTAAATCATTCAGCTTCATCTTTCCTTTTTCAGAATGGCATGATTCGTTTAGGTCGATCTCTTTGTTTGTTCGTTATACAGTACTAGGTAGCATGCCCGTGCGTTGCTATGGGATAACTAACAATTTATACTAAAAACACACGGATCACACGATAAGATAATAATACTGTTAAATTAAATACCAACATTAAAGTGACATTTAATTCAAAAAGCAAAGTTTATGAATTTAACACAGTCACGGAGTGCGCGGTGTCGTAGGCTCACAAACTCTAGAGCTTCCAGAGATTATGTCGAATCCAACCTAGAGCCTCGGAACCCAGCATCTTTTTCTAGACGGGCTTCACTTCAGATACGCCGGTAGCAATATCAACGATCTCCAGTCGATGGACCAGGTCATATGGATCCCCACACAATGGCTCAGACATGTGATTTTGTTCTCCTTGTACTTGGATACACTTGTTCCACTGAAGCTTTCATTGAAATGTTTAGACACGAATAGTGTCTGATCACCGATGTCCCTCATCCTGGACCACTCCGGCTATGGTCATGGAGGTTGCACTAGTAGATTGCGCTGCTATAGGTGAAGCTCTGTGTCTCGTGGAACGTGCTCACCATGGCACCCACAATGTGCAGCTCACTATTTGATTCCAGGTAGCTGCGGTGGCAGAGTCCCGCAGGTGGCGACAGCGATGGCAGCAGCGTCGCGGTTGGAGTAGCGTCGGCGACGTTGCTGCTGCAGATGGAGATTTCTCTAGTGCAGTCGATCGCCAAGAACTTATCTTGGCAGTGGACGATGGACCCCATGGAGAACTCCAGTTTGGTGTCGAGCAGCGTCCATACGCTGTCGACTCCAACCCAGCAGAACACGACCTCCGTGGAGCACCCAAGCAATGAATAAATGAATGCACACAGTACCATTAACATAATCAATAAAACGAATCAAGCTAAATTGAAAAAATAAAAAGAAACAAAATCATGACTTAAAGACTATACGCACGTCACTCACGGTCACCTAGATTGGGAACGCCTGATGCCTTCATCTCAAGCTGCATCTTTTCCTGTCTCCATGCGAAACTAAAACAATCAATATTTTTTTCATCCCTGCCTGCATGTAAATAAAAAAGAGAGATATGTTAGGTACCTAGCCAAATTATGCGTCTTATGTAAAGATGGTGAGTAGGACTCTAGTGAAGAAAACACTTTGTAGTTTGGTGTTGAGGATCTGTCGACCACAATGGTTTATCAAGTACGGTATTTGTTAAACTAAACATCAGCTCAACCATTCAAGTGAACATGAGAACAAGATCTTTTTTTATTTTTTTGAGCAAACCTATGATAGACAAATGTACACTCATTAACTGAAAAAATAATAACCTATGATAGACAAATGTACACTCATTAACTGAATAAATAATAAGACAAAGGCATAATCAGTGCCAAAAAGTAAAGTTCATTTCATGAGAGTAGGAGCAAGTCTAGACAGACAACCACATACATCTAAATTAGTACGATGTCTATTGGATATACATACATTTGTTAGTTTCTTGTGGAGCAATTTTTGCATAAATGTATAGCCATGAATCTGGCTAAAGCTTGAGAAGATAGTGATTGCAGTACATAAACCGGATGACCAACCTTGATAAACGTTCCAAAAAATACGGGATATACAGTGTGCCCGTGCGTTGTTACGGGATAACTAAATTTTTATATTAAAAATACAGAGATCGCACAATAAGATAACAATACTGTGAAATTAAATACCCATATTAAAATGACATCAATCAAAAAAGCAAAGTTCGTAAAATTAACACGGTCACGAAGAGCACGGCGTCGCAAGCTCACCGACTCTACTATATAGACCTTTTTAAATTTTTGTTGACTCAGATAATTAACAAATAAGCAATGTTCCGCCATATTTTTGTTGACTATTCACTATAGTTTTTTAAGAAAACATGTGATAGAGAGACATTGTTGGTTTTTAACTTTTTTTACATCATCACTAATCCAACTGAAGAGAGAGGACCATAATTTTTTCTAAGAAAACAATGTCTATGAATTATCACATTCTCAGAAATTGTCATCTTCCTATTTTTGCCAATAAAATTATCTAAGCTTTATATGTATAACCTGAAAACTGAACTGTTTGTCATCTTTCTATTTTTGCCAGTAAAATTATCTGAGCTTCATATTTATAACCTGGACTCAACATGGCCATGCCAAGACATAAAAAGTTACCTTAGTTACAATATCATTATATTAAGCTCAATAACATGGCAGCTGATTGTGCTCTGCATCAAGCATCAGTGTATCAATGCCAACCATTGACTCATTCTCTAGAGTTTATAAATGTAAGCCATGGTAATAAATTGCAACAATTCAGGGCAAGTTCAGTGAGAAATCCCTCTTTTTCAAGGTTTAACTTTAGTGAGAAATCATCATTCTTTTTCTTGCCTGTCTACATCAGATTGTTCAAAAATAAACAAAGATCAATCCACAGACATTTTATAGTGCAGAGATAACTTTGTGACCTGGCTTGGTGTTGCTGTTACGGGAACACCAATTCAGCGAGCGAGGTCTAGAGGTGCAAAGGCCTGATGCCAAACATCTGAATACCATCTAGTCTAATAAAAAAATTAGCAAGCCAAAAATTCAGTAGCCATAAAAAAAATTGACAAGAGAAAAGTATGTAATATATTTTACCAGTAAAGTATCTAACATTGGTACACCAAGCTCATGAATTGAGGCTATCAGTAAATAAATAAGGCTCGAGCTACTTGAAACGAGATTGGTACAGACAAAGGGCTAACTATGCTAAAAAACAATGGCATCCAATGTGGAGGCACATAATATCGAAAAAACAGATGATTAACTATATAACAAGAATGTCTGCAGCATCATGAACTATGGTTGTGTAACATCATGAACGGCGAGCGATGGAGGACGGGCGACGTCAATCGGTCTACATATGCGAAGACGACGGCTCGGGTGCACGACTCAGGTGGCATTGAGGTAGCGGCGCGGTAGCCGAGGACGACGGCTCGGGTGCATGGCACGGGCTAACGGCGAAGACGACGGCGCGACGTCGTGGAGGCGGTAGTGTACGTGGCGCACGGGGAGGATGACGGCGCGGGCGCACAGACCAGACGATGGAGCAGGTCGTGGAAGGGAGATCGCGCGGGGAAGGGAGATCGCACGGGGAGGTGATCTTGCAGCGACCTTGCGGCGATCGATGATGTAGCCACAGTTGCATCCACGGGTAGGCAGATGGTGGATGATCCATTGTTGTTGCTTCTCCATTACACGACGAGGTAGAAGTAGGGGCGGCTCGATCATGCAGGGGCTTGAGGAATGGGGCGCGCGACGATCGTCTCCGTGCAGCGACTAGTGACGCTCTTGAGTCCTACCAATAAGACGCGTTCGATCGTGCAGCGACGAGCGACGATGGTCTTCCGTGTTTGTAGCGCATGCAAATCAGGGTCAATAATTTTATATTTGTGGCACGAGGACGGTATGATCGAGCGTGAGATGTGGGTGATCGCTTTTCTTGTTTTAGGCAATTAGGGTCAAGACTTTCCATGTTTGTAGCGCATGCAAATCAGGGTCAAGACTTTCCGTATTTATAGCGCAACCGTGTTTGTAGCGCATGCAAATCAGGGTCAAGACTTTTCGTATTTATAGCGCATGCAAATCAAGGTCAAGACTTTCCGTGTTTTCTTCGCACCAAAGGACGCAGCATGCGGGAGATGTCGTGGGATCGCAGGCGTGGACAGACGGACGAACCAAAACAAATGTCGTACCAAAAAATATCTACACTTTGTTCTTTTTAATTGCAGAAGATACTGGTAGCGGTATGCTAATAATGCTGCAGCTGCACATGATTCTTAAGCAGCTTACCGGGAGCATGACGTAGACCTGGACATAGTTGGCTAGTGTGTTCCCCGCCATTGTGGCTGCTGGCTGGCTACGCTCTCACTCTCAGAGACCTCACTGGCTCGCTCTCTGCTTGGTGGTCACTGAGCTTGGGCTTGATGAATGTTGCAGGGAGCTTGGGGGATCTATTTATACAGTGGAGGCAGGGGAGATCGATCTGGACGGCGACGTGCAGCGCTTCTCCAGCGATGCAAACCTATCCTTTCCGTTGAGCCGCCCAGAGAAAAGCGCATGTGCAGGGTGAGCTGATGATTTTTTGGTTACCATCCCGAGCTGGCAAGCTATGTACAGTGCATGAGCTTGCCATTCGTCCGGACTGATTGGCCGGAAGGACTTCGGTTTTGACGGCTTGTATGGCAATGATTGGGCTGAACTGATGAAGGCAGGTGAGAAATTTACAGCCTGTTTGGTTTGGAGATCGGATCCGTTCCGCACATTTTTTCTGTCTTCGTTTGCCACATGTGAATGAACTAGTGGAAGGCGCGCGCCCTTGCGCGCGTTGGTAGACACAGGTAAGTTTACATTCGAAAATATATATTGAATCTTTCAATACAGAAACCGAGTTAGCAGTCAAATAGATAGGTAAGTAGTTGGTAACATTACACAGCCATAGTAGATTAAGCATAGTTGAAGTAGCGACATAATGAGTATATACGGAGTGACACGACTAAGTTTCTAAAGAGACTGATGTGTGTTTCCCTGGAACCGTTGGTATATATGTACATAGGATTGAGATGGCAAGGCAATCACGGCCGCGTCTAATGTGATAAATATAACCTCGCACATCTCGCCAAATGACGAAGCAGCCATCTTGTTCCATGTTGTCACTCTCTACAGCAGCAAAGACAATCAGTTTAAAAATAGTAGGTAGTTAGACCAGCGTGATCTCTCTTAATTCAGGTAGGATAGGGAGGAATGGTTGGTGCTTGGTAAACAGAGGCAGAGGGCTAAGAGTGTTACTAGTTCCTCATCTCCTCCTCAGTCGCTGCTGATGCAATTATAGAGGCCTGCCATGGCAGAGCACAATGCAGGATTCATTAGCGCTCCCAAGTTAGTTACCCAATTAGGTACCTATGCATAATGCTACCTAATAAGAGGCATATCAGTTTCCTTTTCTTTTTCTTTTCTTTTTTGGCAAATGTATAGCCAAGAACTTCGGGATAATGACCAAATTGGTCCTTTAGCTAAAGAAGTTGGCAAAATCAGAGTAAGAAAGAGGGGCATTCAAAAGACAGTTGTATGGTTATATGGCATGGCTGGCTATACATTGTGTAATGGAGAATGGACCACGGGAAGTATTTATGTGATTAGCATATGGCACACAAACAAGGGTACAATGTTGTGCTTGAGCAATGTCCCAGCACCTCTGTATCTGCTTTAAAAATAATTACATCCATTTTAGTTTAAAGAAGATAGTACATGCATATTGGGAAAATTGGAATTGTTTCCACCCCCAACAGTTTCCACAGGCATTTCTAAGGTAAACAAACCATCTAGCCATTTTTCTTCCCCTCTCATTCTTTACATCATATCATTTTAATGGAATAAATGTACCATTTCAACATTTCTGCCAGAAAATAGTTTATGATCTTGGCAAGGTGGTCTGTACCCATAGGGAAACAATAGATGCCATGCAGATACAAGAAAGGGAAGAAAAGACAGCTCACCAAATGGTCAAATTCCAAGATAAGACATGCTTCACATCTTCTTTAGTTGGCTTGTAGCCACACCTATCCCTCATTGAGGTTAGGTCTGAGAATTATGTGTAGGTGTAATGTAGAATAGCAGCCTCCTCCAATTTGATTTCACTACATAAAAAAAGAAATATATGACAAAACCATCAAGCATAAACAGACTATAGATTGTAAACTGACCACCTGTTTTAACAAATAACTCCGTATATTCAGATATCTTATTTGGGGATTTGATGTGATTATGCTATCTATGAGCACCGTTCGGACGCAAATGCTCTCTGGTATGTGTCTTGAAATTCTATAAATTTTCCATAAACTTCTACATCATTTACTACCTATCCTAAAAGTTGAGGACGTTACCCCGGTTCCCACTGATAGCACTCGCAGAAAGGGTGGTAGGTGGGGAATAAGGTTGTAGGCTATTTGGCATCTCTTGGTCGTGGGCATCAGGAAGCTACTCCTCTCTGGGGTAGTTTTGCTGTTTCTAGAGGAGCTTTCATTTTGCTATGTGTAATTGCGCTATTGTTGACTGTTGGTAGAAAAGGAAACCAAAAGCCTAGATCAGATTACTCTTGAAGAAAATCTAAGCCTGCATAAATTTCTTATAGCTCATATTAGAATATAAATTTGTGAAAATAGGACCATATGCAATAATAACTTACACATGTTGCAAAGAACATTTGGTTCACCCAAAAATATCAAGTTGCACACAGCAAATCGAAAGCTATAGAAAATCAGTGTAAATACAAATATGAAAAAGTAATCGAACAGGACCTCAGAATTGAAACACCAATCAGAATAGATATATGATCCCAATAAGTTAAAATAGGATCATCATGGTACAGTTCAAACTGAGACATTTATATATGACACACTGAGATCGTAACGAAAAGAACTTAAAAAGAGGTGGGAATCAATGACGGGAAACTAAAGGGAGGAAATGAACACATGTCCAAAGTATGTCACTGAGACGTCGATTGCCAAATTTGACTACCTGATAAGCGTAGTGTAGTTGCCCTTTTGTGATATCAAATTGCGTTATTACTAAAACATAACATATACTGCAGCCACAAGCATTTCCCTTGAATATCAACTGATGCAAACACCTAATACAAAGCATGCAAGCACACTTCCTAATTTGACTCCGCTGAACATCTGCAGTGTGCAGTCAAGTATTCTTGAAAACTGATAAGCTAGAGAACAATCACTGTTACTTATCTCCAATCTGCTAACATAACGGATTTTAGCTCTTTAGGTATTCCCTCATGAGTTCATTATTGATCAATCATCATGACCATCTAAGATAAAGCCTGATACTTGACAAACAAAAGGGAGCACAAGAAAAGCCGACATTCTGTGCAGAAAAAAAATCAGTTATACATTGCACTATCCCTTAGAAAAAGTTGTCAATCCTTAGGGAACTGTTTAGGACGCTGCAGAAACTTATCTATTTGAAGCAACCAAATACTACAAACTGATAGAAATTCCACTGCCAAACAAATGCGAACCAAACAGTGAAATCACTAAATCAGACAAAGGGAACATGAAAGAGATGACCAAGGGATTACCTAGGTACTCGTCCAGATGTTTTTTTTCTTCCTTTCCATAGGAGTCCAACCTCACTGTGGTAGCAGATTCATTATTGGGTCACCCTTGTCAGCTACCACTTTGACCTACATGTGCATGTAGATTATATAAATGTCTTCTGTTGTGACTGTGAGCACACTCGAGCTAATGTTAGATTGCACCAGATAATGGCAACGTCGATGGTTTGTAAACTAAAAAAAATATGTTCGAAATCAATTTGAAGTGGGGCAGTTTCAAGATTTTGCAATGGCTTATGTCTCCGAGGTAGCAGATGGTCACTAAATTGCAAAAACAATACCAAGAAAACTGAAATGCAGAATACACCACTGCAACGTACCTGAAGTCACACGGATAGGAAAGGTTACCAAGAAAACTGGAGGTGACACAGTTTTGACGAGAGCACAGCCAGAAATAACAAAAAAAATTGAAGGACAGATCAATAGATCATCAAATATGATAACACGAATAAACTAACATATCATAGGGAGCATAGCCACCCTCTGTTTTGCTGTGTAGTCTGAAAATTCTCTCAATTCTCAGTCAGACAAATGCTAATACAGCCTATACAACTAAGACTACTCTGATCTATGTTTTAGTGAAGGTAACTCACATATCTGATGCGGTAAAACTACCAAAATAATAAGTAAATATGCGATGAAATACGAAAGGCGAAGCTTAGATTAGATAAAGGAGGAAGTCATCATAGGCAACGACCTCAGGAGTTCAGATTTCATAAGTAAGAGGCAGTTCTAACCGCATAGTATGCGACTGAATAGGCAACAAATAACAACTCTCATTGGTGCCTCCAAAATACAGAAAACAGAATAGATAGGAAAAGATGGCAAAAAAACAGGAATAACCAATTGACCTAGGTAGAAGGAGATTAAAAAAAAGCGCAAAGCGCTACATAAACAATAGCAATTCCCGTTGATATTTCTCTATAAACCAACATGTTCTTTTAAAGGTTTGCAAAATCTGTATCGCAGTAATGGAGTAGGTAAGAATTTATTTTCAATGAGAAGAGGATTTTTAGAAGCCTCAAAAACATGGCAATGATCATTTTGCGGTAAAACTACCAAAATAATAAGTAAATATGCGATGAAATACGAAAGGCGAAGCTTAGATTAGATAAAGGAGGAAGTCATCATAGGCAACGACCTCAGGAGTTCAGATTTCATAAGTAAGAGGCAGTTCTAACCGCATAGTATGCGACAGAATAGCCAACAAATACCAACTCTCATTGGTGCCTCCAAAATACAGAAAACAGAATAGATAGAAAAAGATGGCAAAAAACAGGAATAACCAATTGACCTAGGTAGAAGGAGACGCAAAAAAAACGTAGAGCGCTACATAAATAATAGCAATTCCCGTTGACATTTCTCTGTAAACCAACATGTTCTTTTAAAGGTTTGCAAAATCTGTATCGCAGTAATGGAGTAGGTAAGAATTTATTTTCAATGAGAAGAGGATTTTTAGAAGCCTCAAAAACATGGCAATGATCATTTGTTAATTAACCTGGAGCTTTCAAGGCATGCTAAGGAATCAGTTACATTGAGAAATTACATGATATGACTAACAGATCATGCCTAGTACCTCACAAGCGAATAAACATCCGATCATATCCCAGAGGAACGGGCATGGACTTTTTATCACAGGCCGAAGAAAGAAAAAAAATGTAAGCAAGTATGCAATGAAATAGGAAAGGCAGAGCTCAGATTAGACAAATGAGGAAATCATCACAGGCAATGATCTCAGGAGTTCAGATTTTATAAGTAAGAGGCAGTTCTAGCTTCATAGTCTATGACTGAATAGGCAACAAATAACAACTCTCATTGGCGCCTTCAAAAAAATACATAAAAGAGAATAGGTAGGAAGACAGACATGACTGTATGAATGTCTGTGAGCACACTCGAGCTAATGTTAGATTACACCGGATAATGGCAACGTCGATGGTTTGTAAACTTAAAAAAATATGTTCAAAATCAATTTGAAGTGGGGCTGTTTCAAGATTTTGCAATGGCTTATATCTCCGAGGTAGCAAATGGTCACTAAATTGCAAAAACAATACCACGAAAACTAGAATGCAGAATACACCACTGCAACGTACCTGAAGTCACACGGATAGGAAAGGTTACCAAGAAAACTGGAGGTGACACAGTTTTGACAAGAGCACAGCCAGAAATAACAAAAAAATTGAAGGACAGATCAATAGATCATCAAATATGATAACACGAATAAACTAACATATCATAGGGAGCATAGCCACCCTCTGTTTTGCTGTTTAGTCTGAAAATTCTCTCAATTCTCAGTCAGACAAATGCTAATACAGCCTATACAACTAAGACTACTCTGATCTATGTTTTAGTGAAGGTAACACGCATATCTGATGTGGTAAAACTACCAAAATAATAAGTAAATCTGCGATGAAATACGAAAGGCGAAGCTTAGATTAGATAAAGGAGGAAGTCATCATAGGCAACGACCTCAGGAGCTCAGATTTCGTAAGTAAGAGGCAGTTCTAACCGCATAGTATGCGACTGAATAGGCAACAAATACCAACTCTCATTGGTGCCTCCAAAATACAGAAAACAGAATAGATAGGAAAAGATGGCAAAAAACAGGAATAACCAATTGACCTAGGTAGAAGGAGATGCAAAAAAAAGCCCAGAGCGCTACATAAACAATAGCAATTCCCGTTGACATTTCTCTGTAAACCAACATGTTCTTTTAAAGGTTTGCAAAATCTGTATCGCAGTAATGGAGTAGGTAAGAATTTATTTTCAATGAGAAGAGGATTTTTAGAAGCCTCAAAAACATGGCAATGATCATTTGTTAATTAACCTGGAGCTTCAAGGCATGCTAAGGAATCAGTTACACTGAGAAATTACATGATATGACTAACAGATCATGCCCAGTACCTCACAAGCGAATAAACATCCGATCATATCCCGGAGGAACGAGCATGGACTTTTTATCACAGGCCGAAGAAAGGAAAAAAATGTAAGCAAGTATGCAATGAAATAGGAAAGGTAGAGCTCAGATTAGACAAATGAGGAAATCATCACAGGCAATGACCTCAGGAGTTCAGATTTCATAAGTAAGAGGCAGTTCTAGCTTCATAGTCTGTGACTGAATAGGCAACAAATAACAACTCTCATTGGCGCCTTCCAAAAAATACATAAAAGAGAATAGCTAGGAAGACATGGGGAAAAAACAGGAATAATCAATTGACCTAGGTAAAAGGAGATGCAAAAAATACAGTGTAGAATGCTAGATAAATAATAGCAATTTGCAGTGACATTTCTCTGTAAACCAACATGTTCTTTTAAATGTTTGTAAACTTTCAATCGCAGTAATGGAGAAGGTAAGAATTTCTTTCAATGAAAACAGGATGTTTAAAAGCCTCAAAAACATGCCAATGATCATTTGTTCATCGACTTGGAGCTTCAAGGCATGCCGAGAAATTAGCCACTCCCAGCAATTGCATAATATAAGTAACAGGTCATGCCCAGTACCTCACAAGCAAATAAACATCATATCATATCCAGGAGCAATAGGCAAGGACTTTTCATCACAGGCTGAACAAAGAAAAAAAAGGACCAGGCACGGCGCCGCAGCACAACCTGGGAGCGCCGTCGCGGCCCGCCAGCGCCTCGCGCCGTGACCCGGCGGCGCTGGTCCGGCTGGCACGGGTGACGTTGACCCTGCTTCTCCTCAGTTTTTGTAGGGGAGAACCCTACTTAAGTACAAAGTTACTATTTTCTTGCCTCGTAAGTAACCAACAAGGTGGTGTCAGGGAATAGTCTTTCTCAAATAGTTGTGGCAGTAGGGTTGCCATCCTGATGACCGTAGGGTCTGAGCAACAGGTAACTTACATCTGGGATTAAGCATGGTGACAAATTTTTGGTTATTTCATTTCTGAAATTTGCCTCAGCCAATTAGAGGATACACCTAGTTTGGAAAATATGCTGCCGTCCAATTTAACAACACTCAGATGCAGTTATCAAAAGTGATTCTCCACAATTCCTCAACTTTGACAAACCGATGAACATGCAGAACGATTGCCTGATGGTTTAAATTAGAAACATGGTAAAGCCAGTGGAGTAATTGATTATGTAAGGTTCAGTTGATTAAGTGAAGAGAGATAGGGCAGGATAATTATAAGGATGTAAAAAAGAGGAGCAAAGGCGAAGCACAAACGAAAACTTGAAACCAAACTACAATGAAATGAAGGCCAGAGCTATGGTGCTTAAATTACAGGTTTACACAAATGAGATCTATATAAGGCTGATAAGCGAAGCTGATCAGATATAAACAAATGCAAAGCCGATTTTGAACAAAATATAGTCATGGCTCATCAGTAATGGGAAAACAATGGAAAATAAACAACGTCGACATATGTAAGCTAAAATTGAGAGGCCTAAACGTACGCACTTGGAATTTTTTTCGTTAAGAACACAAAGAGTAAGCACATGTTTGAAAAAAAAATCATTGTTCATGACAACGCAAGCTTATCTTTAAACAAACTGCATTTTTTTGAGCATCAATGGCATTGAAATATGGTGGACAGAAAATGCAAAATAGCAATGGCATGAAAATATGGTCAGGTTACCTCATACACATTGTCATACACTGAAATTGGAATAGCTACATCATCAGCAATGGCATATGGTCAGTAGAAAATAAATAAATCAGCAGCATAGGCATATGCGTATATATGCTGAAAAGGCTACAACAACAGCACAACGAAACTCCCTTCCTTTGTACCTAAATCGTAGACGAACCCTAAGGAAGAGAAGCAAGGATGCTCAAAGCAATCTGGAAAAACAAAAACGAAACCAGATCAGAAGAAGCGGCAAGCATGTAACCAATTTGCAGCATGCGTATAGGTAGCTAGGGTTTCGGCAACCAGAGGAGCACAAGTTCCTCGGCGGGAGGAGGCATTGAGGAGCCCGCGCGCGGAGGATGGGGGGGGGGGGGGGAGGGAGGGGAGGAGGCGTTGAGGATGCCGCGCGCGGAGGATGGGGGGGAGGGAGGGGGCCGCGGGGCCCCACCCACACCGGCGCGTCGCCTGCAAGGGGCGCCGCTGCGTCGCGTCCGCCGCCGCCTCGGATGGGAAGGGGAGAGAGAGAGGAAGGGGAGGGAGAAACGGAGGTAGGTGAAGGAGGGCTGAGGAGGAGGAGGAGGAGGAGGAGGAGGGGCGCCGCCGCCGTAGCCCGCTCGCGCCGTCGCGCTGCCCGCGTCGGAGGGAGACGGGGAGAGCGAGAGAGAACAAAGAGGAGAGAGGAGGGGGCTAGAAGCTAGATGGAGAAGCGGCAGCTGGGATATATATTTGCTTCTCTAGATTCTGAAGAGAAGCGGAGGAAGCAGAGGAGGACCGGGAGAAGCCAGAGAGGAGCGTGAGAATCCGCTTTCGACAGAATCCCCTCCAAGGGATCTGGGACGCACGACTGTAAGATCAGACGGTCAGAAAAATTTCGGGCGCCGTGGACGTTGGTTCTGTCGGGAAACCATCTCCGGCTGGTTTGGGTAAATGCTGTCTGATGTAATGTAACAGCAGGTCAGCAGCGAGTAAAAAATTTCAGAGTAGTAAAAGTGGCACCTGTAAAGTAAAGTGGGGTTGCAAATAGATTGCATGGCTTATAATAACATTACAAGGGCTGCTATATATATACCATGTGCATGGCATGTTTATACATATATAATACTGATTTCATGCTTTTTTAATGTCCCGTGTATTGTTTTTTTTATATAGGCTAAGCTTATATGTCTGTTTATTTAATTACTTTTCTATCTCGAGTTTTGGCATGCTAGCTAACCACAAAATAACCATGCGTGCACGTACTCTTCTCTTTGTGTTTCGTATCTCCATGTCATGCGGTTCGCAGCCGACGGTTTGACGATCATGCGGTTTCTCCTAAATTTTTACTATTCGACCCTTTTTCGAATAAAATTTATATTTTGTTCCTGGGAGACTTAAACTCATCTTTGGACCCTTGGGGTCGGCGCCATTAGTCCTGGCGCCGAGGTAACACGTCTCAGCGCCACAGATCTTGGTGCCGAGATGCCTGGCCGTCCATAGCATGCCATCCAAGGTGGCGTTCACGTGGCGGACAACTCGGCGCCATAACACATGGCGCCGAGGTCGACGCCACAGATCTAGGCGCCGAGCTCGGTGCCACAGATCTTTACGCCGATCGCGGCGCCTAGATACATGGCGCCGAGCATGGATTTACACCCCGAGGCCAAGCTTCTTGCCGACGCTGCTCTCATTTCTTCCTCCCCCTCCCGGTTTCTTCCTCTCCCTAACCCGCCCAATCTATTGAATCAAAGAATTTGACCTTGGATACTTGAATTTGATCCATACATCTTCGCGAGCAAGGTATCCTCTATCCCCTTATCTAATTTTACGCATTAATTTGGTATATATTACGTCTATTTTGCAACCCTAGATACATTACCTAATGTTTGAAGTGATTTTTTATATTTTGTATTATGTAACGGTAGGATGCCAAGACGTGGTAAAGCTAGTAAGCAAAGGTAATCTCTTCTCAACGTTTTATATTATGTTTTCATTTATGTGCAACAAATAGAAAAACCCTAGGTTTAGGGTTTAATGTTCATTGCTTTCGGTTCTTAGAATAAATTTGTTTTAATTGTAGTTATGGCCGGATGACCGAAAATGCCTTCGACCCATTGCCTATGCCTAGTGGTGTTCCAGTTCCCATGTGCTTTTGCGGCGATCCTTGCAAGGTAGCCAAGTCCGATGAAGAGGACACGTATAGGCAGAGGTATTGGATGTGTGCCAATTTTGCGTTTGAGCCTACACTTCGTCAGCGCCGCATTAACAAGATGGTGAGAAATTAATGTTGTTTAATATTTATTTTTGTGTTAAATGAAGTCTTGCATGATTTATTTGTTTTGTAACATTTGTATTTGTTACAGACCCCTCCACCGCTATGCGATTTTGAGCAGTAGATCGACACTGAGGTCAAGCCGGAAGACAAGGAATGGATGCAGAACTGTTACGGTGGGAGACAGAGGACAAGGAGATGATGGAGAAGAGATGCTAAGAGGAGGCTCTAGAAAAGGAGCACAAGGAAGAGGAGGAAAGGAGGCGTGTTGCTTCGCACAGGGAGGAGAGGGAGAGAAAGCTTGAGCGTGCGCAGCGAGCGAAGGCAGCGATGGAGGACAATCCCGATGCCCAGAGGAAGGGAAAGTGGCCTCGTTGCACTCAGTAGTCTTCATAACTTGCTAGATGTATGGTATATTCACGAACAATGTTGTTTAACCTTGTACTTTGCATTGTGTTGTCATGTAATGCACTTTTAGTTTGTCGTCATGTACTTCAAATGTTGTTATGTTAATTAGTGTGCTTTATTACTGGACCTTTCATAGTATTCGTTGGTTTCATTATTTGTTGTCATAATATTGAGTTTAATATTGCATAGGTAGTGAAATGAGCTCAGGTACTGCAAATAAAACGTAACGAAGTAGTGGATTACCTAATTCAACACACACAATATATGAAATGGCATGTGATAACATGTACCAAACTAGGTTATAGAGGTCCCGGACTAAACCTAACACGCCTTAGGTAATTGAAGCAAACAATGCACATAAAATGACATGTGAGAACATGTGCCAAACAAGGATACATATTTTCTTCGACTAGCCCGAACATGTCTTAGATGATTAAAGGAAAAAAAACAAACACATAGATGTGGCCCGTTAAAAATATTGGTTTGTCCTAGTAGTGTGGCCACATAGCAAATTGTGGTGCACCTTCTCCAAAGTATCCTCCCATTGTTGGTGGTGGTGGCGGCGGGGGTGGCAGCAGAGGACCCTTGTTCTTATGATTAGGGCAGGTGCAATATGGATCATTGTAGAGTGCCTCCTGTGAACTGGCACCATTGTTGTCCTCTTCCTGTTCATCGTCCTTGTAGCCACTGCTAATTTCCCTTTCAAGATCAAAGATATGGTCCTGTAGGTAGTAGATGTACTCCGCATGCGGATAAATAGGTCGAGGATCATCCCACCTAGTGAACCCACAGTTTTCTTCGCACGGAGACGAGGGTGTGGCGGTGGCCTGCTGCGGCGCTTGTGCGGAAAGGGAGGGGGCGCAGGGAGGAGGCTCGGCCGCCGATGAGTCGATGGCGGCGCAGGAGGCTCTACGGGCGACGGCGGCGCAGGAGGCAGAGACAGAGCATGAGAGAGAGAGAGAGAGAGAGAGAGAGAGAGCTGTGGCTGCGGGTTTTGAATCAATACTCGGCGCCAAGATCTGAGGCGCCGAGGTATCCGCCACGTATTCATCTCAGCGCCAAGATCTATGGCGCCGATCTCGGCGCCAAGATATATGGCGTCGACATGCCAGCCACGTGAACACCACCTAGGATGGATTGTTGTGCTTGACTAGGCACCTCGGTGCCAAGATATGTGGCACTGAGACGTGTTACCTCGACGCTATGATTCCTGGCGCCGACCCCCAGGGTCCAAAGATGAGTTTAAGTCTCCTAGGGGGCCAAACGTAAAATTTCTTCAAAAAAGGGTCAAATTGTAAAAAAATAGGGCGGTTTCTCTTGTGGCTAGCCATGGAACGGAATCTATTACGTTTACGTACCTGCCGCATCAGGGGGCGCAACAGAAGTTTGTTCGGGCGCAACACAAAATTGGCATCAATTTCTTGTTGGGCCTTTTGGGCTTCGACCTGGGCTTTTTGCCTCGGGTCGACCTACCTACCCCTCCAGTCTCCACAAGGGTTGGGTCCGGTCCAGGTGGTTTCCCGTCACCCACCTCGGGATCATTTTTCCACATGCGCATATTTAAATCTGTCGCATCTTCTAATCGGCGGGGGCATTAACGTGCGAAAAGCGAGGCTGCTGGTGTGGATGGACGGAGAGTGCCCTCGCCACGCCGCAGCCGAGGTGGATGACGGCGAAATGGTAACGGGCGCGTGATCCTTGACCTCGACCGCCGGGGCTTCATCAGTGTCCAGGGGCGCAGCATTGCTGTCCACGCATTGAGTGCGGCTGGTGTGGGGTTGGGATCGCCGGCAAATTGCGTACCCGCACACCGACCATGTCGGAGCTAGGGCTTAGGATGATGCCAATGCATATCATCTTGTTCGGTTGGTTGGTTCGTATCGTTGCTGGTCCATGAAGAAATACTGCTGATTGATTTGTGTGAGAAAAAAATATTGTTCCGGCTGGAAATTTACGATCGTTTACGACAAGCCACAGTCAAACGAACAAGCTATATACCTTCGGCTTGAAGCGACTTGAAATCCTATGAGCTTTTAGTCTGTTACTAGCGTACATATATGGGAGTTTTCACTCATTTAGACTGTCTCCAACAAAAAGACTCGTATGGGTATCAAACCCAAAACATGTAACAGAGACCTAAAATCAGTCTCCAACAGACTATCTATATGGGAGACCTATTTTGGGTTGTCTGATAGACACAACCTAAATATGAGCATCATCTCTCCTAAAAACCTATTTGTAGAAAGAATTCTCTTTTGGGTTATGTTGTTGGAGAAGATGCCGAATATGTATTGAACCATTTAACTGTAGCGCTACCCTAAGATCAAATATGTCTTGTATTTTGGGTGTTGATGTTGGAGATAGTCTTACTAGATCATATGGGTGAGGACTAATTTACATACCCATAGTATATTAATGGATAAAAGTTCATGGTACTGAGTATGGTTATGCTCTACTTGAAATTATAAACCCATGGTTATATATGTACCCGATTTGCAACTATAATTTAAAGCCATAATTCAACATAATATATAGCAAAACATGGTCCAACCAGCACACCTATATAGTGCTATAAAAGGGGCAACATATATATATATTTTCTATTACATTCGTAACATATATATTGTTCTATTATTTTGCCTTGTTCGCTGGAATTACTTCAGCAGCACTTTTCAACGAACAAATAGTGTTTTCCTCTCACAGCAAATCAACATAAGCCAAATTTCAGCAAAAAGTCGTAGTTTAATACATGTGTTACTTTCTCTGTATCTAATTTTTTCTATTACATTGGTTACATATCTGTTATCTGGCGCATGATCCTCGACAGCCGCCTGGGGTTCACCAATTGCGTGACATTGATGTACGTGCATTGAGTGCGGTTGGTGTGGGAATGGGATCGCCGCAAATCGTGCACCCGCACATCGGAAATGTCGAAGTTAGGGTTCAGGGATGCCGATGTCTATCCGTAACCCAAAACCTGATGATTTTTTACTCTATTATTAGGGTATGAGTGCGGGCTAATTTACACACTCATGAATATATTAATGGACAAAACCTCTTCATATTTATTGGGTTCCATGGGTTACTTGGACCCATATGGGTATGTATGTACTTCCTCCATCCCAAATTATAATACGTTTGACTTTTTTGACACCAAATTTGACCACTCGTCTTATTCAAAAATTTGTGCAAAATATCACTTCTTTTGTCATGGCTTGCTTTATTAATAAAAGTTCTTCAAGAATGACTTAAATTTGACTATGTTTGCATAAATTTTTTGAATAAGACGAGTGTCGGGGACCAATACTAGGGTCCCGAAGAGGAGGAGCTAATGATCATCAACATGATTCATCCGAGCAGTCAAAAGCGCGACTACAGCTCCAACCGACCTCCAGGAGTGTGGGCTCCGCCTCACCCAACCTCTAGGTCAGGGGCCCAGCCTCGCCCGACCTCTAGGTCGGGGGCCCTGCCTCACCCGACCTCTGGGTCGGGGGCTCCGTCTCGCCCGACCTCAGGGTCGCGGGCTCCGTCTCGCCCGACCCCTCGGGTTCGTGCTCCATCTCGCCCGACCCCTGGGTGCGTGCTCCATCTCGCCCGACCCCCAAGGGTCACAGGCTTCAGCTCACCCGACCCCCAAGGGTCACGGGCTCCGTCTCGTCCAATAGGGACCCATACCGCCACCAACCACTCCAGGTCCAAGCGTATGGGCCAGTGTCAAAACTCTGACACCAGAGAAGAGACGGGCATGACTCGATGTAACCCATGGCCATAATGGGCCATACCTGAGGATTCACATCAAGAACAGCATCGGGCGTGCCGGTGCTGTTCTGCCTAACCCTCATACGAACGCTGACAGGTGCGTCAGTTCACTGCGACATCCACTAGGATGGAGTGGGACGCCATGACCGGTAGATGACACCTGCGTAGGACACCAGTGACGAATAGGGCCACGATGTGGAGCCATCCCTATTGACATCTACAGGGTTGGTGGGACCCGCATAAAGGAGAAGGACCCTATGATCCTAGAAGCCTTCTTCTCCCTCTAGTTCTTCTCCTTTTCCTCGCTGTAACCCGCGCTTTCCCTTCGCTTGAGCTAATACTACCAATTTGGGTTGATGAAACTTATCCATAATCTTTACACATGGTAATATGCTTGGGCAAGCAACATGAATCCAAGAAAATTTCATTGAATATCTTTGCAAATGGGTTGTCATCAATTACCAAAAAGGGGGAGATTGAAAGCCCTAGTTTGGTTTTGGATAATTGATGAAACCTAGCACCAACCTTTATCATGAGTGGTGATATGAGCTAGGTTGGTGCAATCCAAATGAGTGAGCAAGGTGAGGTCCATGGAGATGAAGATGGACAAGTGTTGATGATGATCAAGCTCTAACTTGAAAAAGAAGAAAGAGAAAAACAATAACCGAGAAGATCAAGGCAAAGGTATAAGATAGATTTTTCTTTTACACTCAAGACACCATAGAGGGTGTGAGTGACTTAGGATCGATAGCCATACTATAAAGAGGAGAAATCTTTGGCTAAATGGTTTATCGAGTGCCACTAGGTGACATGATTCTTGCATATGCATTTAGGAACCTAATGTGCTAACCTTGACCCATGTAAAATGCTTTGAAAAATACTAACACTCATGCACACTAGTTCTACACTTTATGGTTAGCAAGTTAGAAGCAAGGGTGAAGCAGTTGTGGACATAGAAAAAGAAAAGGAGGAGATAGTCCACGACCAGACGCTGCCCGTAGGGTCACTGGACTCACCCCGGGCGTGTTCGGTTAATTATAGTGAAGCAGCGTTGTTTGGCCGAGGGCGAGGTGAAGGACTGGATGCTGGCTCTAGCCTTGACCGACATGTCTGATCACTTCTTCTGGCTAGCGAACGTAGAGGTCAGCGCATGACCGAATGGGCAGGGGCTGCGTTAGGTCACGGCTAACGTACGCTAACGTCGGTAGGTTTTTCATAGGTAGAGATGTGGGGTGCTGACCGGACTCCCGAGCGCATCCGGTCACTCATGACCTGACGCGTCCGATCGATGAAAAACATCTCTAGACTCTTACTGGAATCGAATTGACACGGCATGGCTCTGCATCAGGTGCGTTGAAGTGACGCGTTCGGTCGATTGTTTGACTGCTCATTGAACGTTAAGTGATCATTGGCATCCGATGGCTAAAGTTTAAATGGGGACACGTGGCGGCCATCGGTGCGACTGGACGCTGGCCGACCAGACGTAGGGACGCGTCCGGTCAGCCCGAGAGTGCCTAATGACTTTTTGAGTCTTGGGGCTCTATAAATAGAAAGGTACCAACTTGGGGCTCACTCTCTTGGTAATTTGGCATTCCTAACATCCTTGTGAGCCTAAGCAAACACCTTCCACTCATCTTCATCATTGATTCATCATCATAGTGAGATTGGGAGTGATTCCAAGTGTATTTGCTTGAGTGATTGCATCTAGTGGCACTTGGGGATCGTTGTGGCTACAAATTTCTTGTTTTTCTTGGTGGTTGTCACCACCTAGATGGCTTGGAGTAGGGAGTTGGTGATTGTTTGTGGCCATCTCTCGGTGATTCTGAGGGGTCTTGTGCCTTCTCTGTTGGAGAGCCGAAAGGTAACTCTAGTAGATTGCTCGTGTCATTGAGTTACCTCACTTGTGGGTAGGTTCTTGTGGTGTCCAATTGTCTGGATGAGGTTCGTGCAACACCTCTTAGCTGCCGAACCACCAAGTGTTGGTCAACATAATGGGGACTAGCGTGCCGGCAAGCATGTGAACCTCAGGGGGGAAATTGGTTATCTCTTACCCTTTGGTATTCTCCCGGTGATTGAATTAGTATTCATCTTATGATTGGTTCACTTCTCTATGCGGTGGTATAACCACTCTACTCACTTATTTATATTCCTAAAACTAGTTGTAGCAAGCTCTTTAGTGTAGCTAGAATTGAGAGCTTGCTTTGTAGTTTAAGTTCATCTAGTGGAGATCTTTAGTGTAGCAAGTGTGAGAGTTCTTAGTGAGTAGTGACTTAGCAAATTGCGTGCCTAGTAATCATAGTAACTAGAGTTGTTGGATAGGTGACTTGCAACCCTTGTAGAGCTAGAGCAAGTTTACAATTCGCTATTTGTCATACTAATCAAATTGCTCTAGTGATCTTATAGATTTTTAATAGGCTATTCACCCCCTCTAGCCATATTAGGGCCTTTCACCTACCTACCAGACTGTCCTGTGTAAAGATGGCAACGGGTATAAAATACCCGCATGACCGTGGGCAATAGACATGCTGGGCAAGGATATGGGCGTGTGAGTCTGCCCGTGGGCAAATGCAGTTACATCCCCAAACCCGATGGGTATCAGCTGACGGGTAAGAAAATGTTTTACCCACACCCACAAATCCGCCATACCCGCTCCAATTTCTGACATGTGAGGCTAGGCATCACCCCACCATTCATTTGAGTCACAAACTTCATGTTCAAGCCCCTACAAAAGCTTCTATTTTAGTCTATGGCCCTTCTTCACTGGAGTAGAGGAGGTCACTAAAGGCTCTGATCCCGACCGGTGGAGGGCCTCACCCACGATGAGCAGTGAACAAGAGCATCTTGGGCCCCACGCACATCCACTGGTGGCTATGACTTGCCCTGCGATAGCCTAAGGAGGCACGGCCGTGCAGGCAGGCGACAACGGCGGCAACATCTTTCATGGTGGCCACTACTTTGAGGGAGGCACCTAGAGAAGGAGCTAGGGAGTAGGGAGGAACAGAGGGAGCATGGACCCATCCTCCCGCTGTTGTTTGTCGAGCCGCCCTGTCCTGCTAGCCGTCGTCGTTGCCCATGCCGTCTCACTAACGTGCCGTCCTCTCCACCCACATGTCCACCACCATCCTTGCCACCCACATGTCTATTGTCATCCTCACTGCCCTCCTCCGAATCTAGCCAGTACATGGGCATGCCCATGGGCAAGGCATGCCCACGGATAGTGAACGTGGGAACAAAATTTTGCTTGTAGGCACGGGCATGCAACACCGATATCCGCAGGCATTTTGCCCATTGCCATCTTTAGTCCTATGGGACAACTCAAACCTTAGTTGACTGATCAACATGGTGAATTCAGCAAGGTTTTGTTGGATCGTTCACCCCTTCTTGCCGGACTGTCTACCAGGACATTGGTTCAACAAACATGCAACTAAATGAGCTATCCTCCTCCCCCTTTCCTTGGTCCCACATGTCAACATGAAAAGGAGCACGCAAACCACTAGAACTAGCTCTCTTTTCACACTCAGTCTCCCACTCTCATCTCTTCCTCTCTCTAGAATCAAGAACAAGAAAGGAAAGGAAAAAAAGAAAAGAGAGAAGAAAGAATGAAGAAAGGAATCAAGCATAAGATCAAGCTTATGATGGAGAAGAAGATGAAGCTCATGTCCCCTCATTACGTCCATAGGTGTAAGCTCAAGGAATCTCTCAATCATACTCTCATGAGCAAGTCCCAAATTCTAACTCTTGATCCCCTTTTCATGAATGGAGAAGATGAAGATTACTCCTACCAAATCCATCTCAAGTGTAAGATCTACTCATCTCATGGGTTTCATTCCCATGAACACCTCAACCTCTCTCTAATCTCTATATGTATGTTTGGTGCAAGGAACCATTTTCCCCAATTCCATCTCTCTCAAGCAAAAAAGCTCCCCTTCCACGGATGCAAGGACTTCAAGAGCACAAGTGTAACACCCTCGGTGTTACACTATAATTTTTTGCTAAAACACTGCATGGGCATCATATTTATGTGATAGTGTATGCAAAATAGTGTGTAAATCAATTCTTATAACTCAAAACGATCAACGAAAACATGAAATGAAAGTTACATTTCAATGTCGCGTTACATCACTTAGGGTTTTAAACTAATTTTTATTCAGCAAGAATACTATAGAATGCATATGTGGAACTTTAATAAAGTTTGTAGTATAAGCCATGTAGGTGATGATGAAATACTTGATGTCGCGAAAGGGATGCACTAGCTAGCATATCGGATAGCTTGGAAATCGAATTCGACACAAATCTGATCAAGACTTAGTCGAATTTCCTAAGTCGGAAAACGCTTTGACGAAGCTAAGTTTGGCAATTTTTGTAGGAGAATTGGATTAAGTAGTGGTATGGTCTTAGGGCTTGTTTTAGTAGCCCAACATGCCATCTCGAGTATAAAATAGGTGGTTTAGCAATTGAAGCATCGAATTGGATTTTTGGGGTGCTTTAAAAATCATGCATGGCACGTTACCTGCCAGTTTCAGCGTCTGGGCGTGGTCACCGTTGAAAGCTCTAGTTTGGTTTTGGTTAATTGATGAAACCCTAAGTGCTAACCTAGTTTATCAAAGTGATTATGAGATAGGTAGCACTACTCCAAGTGATGAAGCAATGACGAAGATCATGACAATGGTGATAGCATGGTGATGATCAAATGCTTGAACTTAGAAAAGAAGAAAGAGAAAAACAAAAGGCTCAAGGCAAAGGTATAAAATGTAGGAGCCATTTTGTTTTAGTGATCAAGACACTTAGTGAGTGTGATCACATTTAGGATAGATAGCCGTACTATTAAGAGGGGTGAAACTCGTATCGGAATGCGGTTATCAAAGTGCCACTAGATGCTCTAACTCATTGCATATGCATTTAGGATCTAGTGGAGTGCTAACACCCTTGAAAATATTTGTGAAAATATGCTAACACATGTGCTCAAGGTGTTTGTAGGGTTGAGATGGGTTTGGGTCCCTCTCTCCCTCCCGCCGAGCTTGTGAGGCGGGATTCGGTGCTTTTGGAAAAATGAAATGTCTATTTTCTATTGCGCCGGATGCAAAATTCTTGGTGGTTGGCACACTTGAGAAAGGGTGAAGAAGTTAGAGTTGAAATGGAGTTGGTCGAAATGATGCTGGCGTCGGTCTACTGACCGGACGCTGGGTCACTCAGCGACCGGACGCTGAAGGGCTGCGTCCGGTCGAGCTATCAGACGGCACAGTCGCTAGGGTTGAGCACCGAACGCTGGTCTGCGTCCGGTCAAGGTGGACCGGATGCGTCCGGTCGAAAAAACATGCCTCGGGGAGCTTACTGGAAATGACCGGACGCTGGGGCTTCAGCGTCCGGTCAGTTTTGACCAGAGCGTCCGGTCAGCTTTGTAGCCGTTGAAATCTGACGAACAGCGTTTGAAGCTGGTGACGCGTGGCGTCCATCGGGTGACCGGACGCTGAGGGCCAGCGTCCGGTCAGTATGACCGGAGCGTCCGGTCAGAGCGCGTTTTGCCCAGTGAAAGGGTATAACGGCTCTATTTGATGGGGGCTCTATTTATAGCCCCATAGCCGGCTCAAAGGATAACCCTTTGCACATTTTCATTAACATAGCATCCTTGTGAGCTTAGCCAAAGCCCTCCCACTCATCTCCATCATTGATCCATCATCATTGTGAGATTGGGAGAGAATCCAAGTGCATTGCTTGAGTGATTGCATCTAGAGGCACTTGGTATTCGTGTTGCGCTGCGGATTTTGCTTGTTTCTCTTGGTGGTTGCCACCACCTAGACGGTTGGAGCAGCGGTGGAGGATCGGCATGAGTTGGTGATTGTTCGTGGCCGTCTCCGGTGATTGTGAGGGGAGTTGTACCTTCCCCGGCGGAGTGCCGAAAGGTAACTCTAGTAAATTGCTCGTGTCATTGAGTTACCTCACTTGTGGGTCGGTTCTTGCGGTGTCCAATCGTGTGGACGAGGTTTGTGAAACACCTCTTAGCCGTCGAACCACCAAGTGTTGGTCGACACAACAGGGACGTAGCGTGTTGGCAAGCACGTGAACCTCGGGAGAAAATCGATTGTCTCTCTTCTTTGGCATTCTCCCGGTGATTGGCTATATATTCATCTTGTGATTGGTTCATCCCCTACATGTCGGTATAATCACTCTACTCACTCAATTACATTCTTGCAAACTAGTTGATACAAGCTCTTTAGTGTAATTAGAATTGAGAGCTTGCTTTATTATTTACATTCATCTAGTTGAGCTCTTTAGAGTAGCAAGGTTGAGAGCTCTTAGTGAGTAATTACATAGCAAGTTTGTGTGCCTAAGTATTCATTGCAACTAGAATTGTTGGATAGGTGGCTTGCAACCCTTGTAGAGCTAGAGCAAGTTTGCATTACGCTATTTGTCATACTAATCAAATTGCTCTAGTTGATTTGTAGATTTTTAAATAGGCTATTCACCCCCCCTCTAGCCATATTAGGACCTTTCAACCGTGCCTCGGCCCGATGTCATCGCTCATCCACACACGCACTCATGTGCACCGCCATGTGGGCTCCGCATCACCGCACATGACCCACGCACGCCTTCACGCGCATGCCGCGCTTGTCGGGACGCTGGGGGCTGGCAAGCCTAGTTGTTCTACCACCGCCGTCGCCGTTCACTCGGGTGCAGTGGCATCCCAAGGCCCTAGCTGCCATCGCCAGCAAGCGCACGTTCTCTGCATTGCATCATCACACAGCGTGCGCCTACACCGCTCGCGTTGTGTCTGCCCGAGCCGCTACACCGACACATGGCCATGTCATCGTCGGCTTGCCAATTAAGGCGTTGCGGCCGCACGAGCCATGCCGACTCATTTTGCGCACGTGTAACCTTCCCTGTGTGCCCTTGTCTATTTTGTTTGAGTGGCGAGCATCGCTTTGCGCCCCCGATCACCTCTGCCTTTAATGGCGCCACACCGGTGTCACCGAGCCACACCAAGGCCAGCTCGCAGCGCCGGTCTAATCTGAGTAATTGCGTGCGCCAGAGGATTGAGTAGGAACCTAGCTACGCGCTGAACCCTCCCACTGTTGCTGCCAGCCGGTGTCGAGCCCCAATTTGAAGCTTCCTTCGTCGTCGGCCATCTTAAGACCCCACGGCAGGGCCCATCCAATTCACCTCGCACCGTCCATCTCCGTTCAATTCATTGGCACTATGTCTTCGCCTTGTTCCCCACTATCCCGTGCGCACCCCTAATTGCCCTGCTACTGCCTGCCCAGCGCCGCTGACGTAGTCGCACCACTGTGGCTGTCGCCGTGTTTGCCGTGCACACGTGGCCGGACTCACTTGGCCCGTCTCCGGTCAAGCCATCACCTCTAGTAAATTCTAGGTGAGTTGCTGATGCCTTGCCTCTAGTCCTATCATTTTGGTTGCGCCTTGTCTCATGGGAACACGGCCGCCACCGCTTTAGGAGGTCCGCCGCCGTGGAGGGAGTTTGGGACAGCGTCTCCGTTCACCGCTTCACTGCCCACCGCTTTGAGTTGGCGTCTAGGTGAGCATCGGCTCGCTACCGTGGGCGAGGAGGGGCTGGTCTGGCCAGCGTGACAGCCTGGTGCCAGCGCCACCGTGCTAGTGCGCGCGCAGGTGCCCAGGGGACCCAGCCATGGTAAAGAAGGAAAGAGGGAGGGGCGTATTTGTAAGATAGCTGACTGAAGAAATAGTGATGTGGGCCTCGGTTGGATTCGGTAGTAAAGCGAGGACGTTTTAGCAAATGTACCGGCGCGCGTGGTCCTCCCTGTCGTGGGCTGTCGTCGCGTGGATGGGTCGCATCCATGTTGGGCCATGCTGGTGGGTCGCAGTGCGCGCGCACGAGGCTCCGGAGTGGGCCGAGCCACTCGCGCAGTGGCCCGTGCGGGTAGGTTCGGCTTTCCTTTTTCTAGTGAATTAATAAATATTTATTTAATTTAGTTTTGAGTTAATCTTTGTAAAATTATAGTAAATTCTGTAGGTGTCCAAAAATAGTGAAACAAAATTTGTTAGGTTCACAAAAATACTATCTATCTGTTGGTGTAGTTAGTTTATAGTTAGCTGTGATAATGATAGATTCATAAATTCACTTTAGAAAGCTTAGTATTATTTAGCTTAATATTTGTAGGATTTTTTGTGGCAAATTGGTGATAGCTTTAGCCATAAAGTTTTTACAGTAGGCTCATTAGATTATTATGTGCTCACTATAATTTTTATAACCCTAGAGTAGATTGATAAATAGAATAGCTAATACTCCTTGTTTTATCATATATAGAGTAAATCAATATTAAGAATAGGGATTCCTTTAGTTGCTAAGTTAATACATGAAATGTTTCATACCTGTTTAGTGGGAATGATAGGTAACATAGCGTCTTAGTAAGTAGAGCTAGTTTAGTAGCTTGGCAGATGTATTTTATTTGAAGAGTTGCTGTTGCCGTATTACTAAGTGTTGCATCACCATTTCATGCAAGTAGATAACGAATTGGTAGAGTTCATTCCTGCGGATGAACAGGAGTTCGAGGAGATCATTGAGAAGTACGAGAAAGAGATTCTCATATAGGAGGAAGCCTCGGAGCCGTTCGTTGCTGACTTTGTTGACACCCCGCCTGCCCAAGGTAAGCTCCGGTGCATAACCCCTATTTTTGAATGATCATTGAACATATATATATGATGCACATTTATGTTACATGCATTTTATAAAAACTATATGCATAAATATAGTTACCTATGAGTCCTACTAGTATAGGTCGAGTAGCTGCTATGCTCAGGATTTCGGTAGCATGAGTAACCTGTCGTTACTCACAATAGGTGATAATTATGATCACTCATGATAAAATGATGAAAAGAAAAAATAGAGGCCGGGCAGGGATGTGGTTTGGGTATTGGTGGGTGTAAGTGGTTGTGTCCTGTGGCCAACAGGGCATAGCTTGGTTACACTTTTTTCCTGTCTGTGTCGGTTAAGGATCGGTCGTTGCATTGGGTTCTAGGCAAGTCATAGACTTATTATCCCGAGCACATACTTGGGTATGGGCGCAGAGAAGGCTTATTGCTCTCTTATCGTGGGTTCTAGCTCTTTTCGGACTGACTGATTGGAGGCGGGGATGGTGGAGGTCTAAGCACCGTACTGAGTCTAGGACTCAGGAGCGGGGGCTTAGAGTCCAAGTTTGGACGGGGACCTAGATCCCGTGATAGGAGAGTGGTGGGTTGGTCCTGCTTGTGCCTAGGGTACAAGTGGGGCGTGTGTTTTCGGGGTACCCAACTGGGCACATTGATTTCTAAATCGCTAGGCAATCCGGTATGGCTTGTCTATAGTCTAGCATCATAGTAAGAACTGAAAGATGAAAGGTGATGAAATAGATCTGATTGCTCAACCTTTGCTTGAAAGTTGGACATGTGCTTACATAGAATGGCTAGATAATGAATTAATTATGACTGCTAATAATAACATAAATAAGGATTCACTATTAGCATTGCTTTCTGCAAAAAGAAACCCAGTAAACCATAAAATTTATCATATCCCTTGGAGTCAGGAAAATATTCCCACTAGTCGGATATGTCTTGCGAGTACATTGTGTACTTAAGGTTTATTTACCCCTGTTGTTGGTAATACTTGAGGAGTAGCCGTTGTGTGAAGGATTCTTCTGGTGGACACAGACGGATCCTTATTTATTATCGATAGATGTGTATTTTCATTCCGCTGTTTAATATTCCGTACTCTGAATTTGGTAATGTAATAATACATTTCTAAGAACTCTAGATGTATGAAATGGACTAAGTATTATAACTCGTTCTCATTATAGGATCCTTGGGAGAAAATGTGGATTATTCGAGCTCTCCCTTGGGGTGTGCTCGACGGAACCTACCCGAGTATCTCACTCTCGGGGTGCTTAGTGTCAGTGGAAGACAAGCGCCTCCGTAAGTGCGTTATTTCGGACGATTCTGCCACAACGAGCTTGAGTTTGGTGACCCAAGGTCACCAACTCATCAAGAGTAAGTTCATCAATATCCTTTCCGTCTCTAGGTTTCATCTCTCTCAATCATGGTTTAGAAATTGCAAACCTAGCTTTGGAATTCCAAATGTATTCATCCAACTCTAGGCTACACAACCCTAGAATGTCACTTAAGCACCCCTACATGTTCCCTAACACCACTATAGGCATCACACACAACACCTAGGAAGCTTGCCTCAAGAACACCAAGAATACCTTTTCACGTTAGTTATGTTTGACATTCTGGTGGACCTCCGTCCTGCACCACCAGACCATTCGATAGAGCTAAATTATTCCAACATGCATGAACTATGATAACATGCATGAACTATGACACTTAGGCACATTTCCCCTTAGGATCTCATGGATCATCCAACCTCGCACCTCAAACCATCCATGGATTCACACAGAAGCGATGTAAACCAACCCCGTTTCCTTGGACTATTTCTAGGTGCTTTTTATTATCCATGGAACCCATGAACCGTCCAACAGGACACGTTGGACCATCTGAGCGAACACCTAGCCCCAACCTTAATTCCCTACCCTTGGCGATGCACCCGCGGACTGTCCGCTTGCGCTAACGGATCGTCCGGTGGACCACTAAATATTTTGGTGATGTTACCGTTTAACCTAGATGCTTGGCCATCATATCCTAGACCTACCCCTACCCTAAGGCAATAGTAGTTGACTCTCAAAGCCCTTGGCATATCTCCCCCCTAACTCCCAAGGCTCACGCCCCTGTAATCCTTCCAAAGTCAACTATTTTTTGAGTTATTTTAACTCCATCTACGCCATCTCTCCTGTAGGTATGATGTGAAGTGAGGAACGATCACTAAGGGTCATGATCCCCTGGAGATTATGATAGGCAGGCACCACTAGTACCTAAACTCTATTTTGGATACTCATTGTACATGTCTATATTGCTAGCTGCATTTCATGTTAAGAATGCTTAAACACCGATCTTGACCTCACTATAATTGTTGGCCTCATTTAGTTACTACATGGGCATGGGACGATTAATCTTGCTTAGTTGGCTTTGAAAGGACCGCTTCGATGCCTAGAGAGGGCGAATAGGCTCTCAAAACTTTTTCAACAAAAGTTAGCGTATAAAACAATTCATCACAGCACGCTTGTCAGCCTGGGCACAATGCCTAACCCGGCCTAGCCAGGTCCTAATGCCGGCAGTGACGGACCTAGGTTTTTATCTCTGCGTATGCGCAGCAAAAAAGAAATTCTTATGTAATTTGGTGAAGATTTCCTTTTTTTATTTTTTTTTACATTGAAAATTTCTACCTATCTCTATGACTGGCGGACCTCAGAATATGCGGTGGCCCACCCTACATACCCTGTGGGTTCATCCTTCAATGCCGGCCTGGCTGACTTTGGCCAGCGCACCGCCTCAGTGTGCCTTTGAGCCTCCGCCTCTTCTACGTAGCCTAAGTATAAAAAATAAATAAGCAGCATATAATCATCACTGTAAGTAGCATATAATTATTATTGCAAACTTTCCAAAGCCGTAGGTAACAGAGTTTAAACAATTATTGCGTGTTTGATATCCCGTGGGCCTGGATGGGCCAAATGTGGGTAACAAGGAAACCACCGGTTTCTTCTTACCATCATAAAACATCTCGTTTTAGGACTTTTGGATACGCATGTATTCATCTCAATTCACATATGTTGTAGTATTTCAATACATATAAATTGAAGTAGATACACATACATCAGACATAGCTTTACGGGGATATGTAAAACTACTCTAGATGCTCTAAATTTCATCCGTATTTCATTTGTGGCCTTCCCCTATTGCGAGCAGGAAGCATAAGCGTGTACAAGTACAACCTCAGTCAGATAGTGCTACTACCACAACTGCATGCGTCAACTCCATTCCTGTTGCCGACCAACGGAGGGATGGAGGAGAGGGCCTGACCGCCTCAGTCTGATCTGATCTTATCGAAATACCCACTCGATCTTGTCGAGCACCCAGTCAACGGCCTCCGCGAGCCAGCCGCCGACGCTCATGTCCCTCTCCGGATCGAACGGGAACGCCGGCGCCGGCGCGGTGGCTTCCAGCAGCCGCTCTATGGGCGTCTCCGGCGCGGACCGCTCCAGGGGCTTGATGGGCCGACCGTACCGCTCCGGATCAGGGCAGTAATCCTTCATGAAGCAGAAAAAAGAGACCCATGGTTATATGCAGTGCAGCCCAGCATAATGGAAGCCCAGTTTGTACAGTCAAATGGGCCAGATCGAGGTGCGCTAAGCCCTAGCCCGAGAGGCTCACCAGGTCGGCGTGCAGTTTCCGGACGAAGGTCTGGAAGACCCGGAAGTTGTTGCTGGCCAGGAGCTCGTCCGAGAGCCGGAGGTACGTCACCGCCGCGACCCTGTGCGGCGCCGCGCCGGCGTCGGTGCCGGAGAGACCGACGCCGTTGGGCCGCGCGTTGAGAAGCATCTGGTTGTATCCCCGGCGGTCGTACCGGCTCAGCGCGTTCTCGCACGCCACCTCGATCCCCTCCCGCCACCCGGTGCTGAACACCTGCTGGACGAGCTGCTCCGGGGCGCTCAGGGCCTCCTCGACCTGCTCCGAGTTCCGCATCTCCGCGCAGGTGAAGTTGAGGATGGCGCCGCCGTGCCGTGCCAGCATGCGCGCGATCGGCGCGTACCCGTCCCGGTTGCCGAGGTTGTAGTACCCGGCGGTCAGCTCCGCGGCGTGGCTCGGGTGCCTGTACCACCAGTGTATCCCGGACACCTGCACCGCAAGACCCGTTCGCTTCAATTCCCGAGGCAATTCAGCTGAACACTGTTTGGGTGATCGAGAGCGGCACGCACTTTTGCGGCGAGCTTGACCTTGCACCCCAGGAAGGCCTTGTTGGCCTCATCCAAGACCCTGTCGCCGTGCTGGATCAGCTTGCTGGAGTACCAAGTCAGGAAGAACCTCCCCTGCTCGGTGAGGTAGGTCCCTCGCTCCGCCGTGAAGAACCCCGTGTCCTCCGGCGTGTCGTTTATCTCCCCAGCGTCGTCGGGTAGCTCCCAGTCTGGGTGCCCGGCCGCCGTCGCCGCCGCCTTGAAATCCGCCTCCAGGTACTTGTCGTAGCACTGCGACAGTAGTGTAGTGCGCTAGTTCTGAATCACCGGTGCAACTAAAGCAGACGGCCAGAGAGATTGCACGATGAGTTTACCTGGAACTGTCCGATGCCCGGGAACACCCAGCCCTGCGTCTCCGGGTAAGACGGGTACCTCAGCTCCCCTGCAGGGCCAAGCCCGACCTCGATGTCCACGATCAGGCCAGAGTCCAGGAAATCCGCCATGTTCTCCCTGAAGCTCTTCATGAAATCGGCATACAACTGTCGTCGCCATATAAACAACGCACAACTAGATTTTGGTTAGCTAGTGTCAGCGACATGAATTTGCTTCCATTTAGTAACAATAACCATGCATCAGCACTGTGAATGCCCGACCGACCTGGATGGCCGTCCTGCCATAGAACAGCGGCTCGTCATCGACGCCAATGGTGAGGTACTCCTGGTTCCGCGCCCCGCTGGAGCTCGTGTAAAACACGTCGGGGTCGCCCTCGCCGACCTCCCTTACCCAGCGGGGGATCGGGATGTTGACGGCGTCGCCGACGTTGCCGCCGCACGCGTGGAACGACATGATGGCCTGCAGCTTGAGCCCCTGCGCCTGCACGATCCGGAACAGCTCCCGGTACGCGCGCCACTCGTACAGCGCCGGGCCGGCGCCCTCCACGATGCCCCACCACACGTCCACCATCACGCCGTCCACGCCGGCCTCCCGCAGCCGCCGCAGCTGCGCCCGCAGCTTCCCCGCGTCCTCCAGCTCGTTCTCCGTGGTCACCACTTCCAGCTGCCACGTACGCGCATGCATCGTGTTGTGATGTTGTGGTCATGGACATTGGACAGTGTCACAGTGAAGCAACATGATCGATTTTGGCAGGCGTTTCTGACGGAATTTTTAGCTTACTGGGAGCATGACGTAGACCGGGACGTAGTTGCGGAGCATCGCCTCCTCCTCGTCGCTGAACAGTGGCGGAGGCTGCCGCGAGGAACAAGGCGATCCGTGAACAAGCTCTAAGCATTAAACATTGCAGTATAGTTAACTGCGCATGCACGAACGCAAACGCACCTGTGGCACGGGAGACCTTTCCGCGGGCTCGGTGGCCACAGGGCCAAGCGCGGCGGAGGCAACCGTCGTCGTCCTCATCCTGGACTCGACGGCCACAAGCCGTCCGGCGGCCGGTGACGGCGGAAGAAGCGCCGCGGACGATGCCACGCTGATCTGGCACGTAGCCCATTGTTGCGGCTTCACCTGAGACGACGGCGAGGCCGTCAGCATGATGCACTTAGAAATTCTGTCTCGTCCTTGAAATGTTCAGCTGCCAAATTCAGCGTAGTTCGAAATGGATGCCTTGTGGCTTTGGGGATATATGAGTGGCGGTCCTTGGTGCGCCATGGGCCCATGGCATCTGCGTGACACACTCACTTTCTCTCTCTCTCACACACACAAAAATTTGTTCCGTTTCGGCGATCGATATGCTGCCGGGGAAGAGACGAGAGCCCGGCGATCTGCTGGTGGTTGCGACATTCAGAAGGGTGTGGTTCGTGTGAACCGCATGTGCTGTGTGCGTGTGTGCCTCTGGTTTCTCATCAGAGGTCTTCCTTGCTCTTCCCGCACATTTTCGCATGCATTCTCTTTTCGTGTGTAATGATATAACTTTGGGTCCCGCCGCAGAGAACGTGCCAGCGAGGCCGTGACTATTGGGGTGGTTGTCTGTTCTTTCATTTTCTTTTGGCTCTGCGCGATGATAGCGCTAGCAACGGTGTGGATTCAACGGGAAACCAAAACGTGTATGCTTCAAGTCGTATTGTTGACGCCAAACCTTTTTAAAAAAATTGTTGGCACTAAAAGAACATATATAGTAACTTTTTACCCTAGGTGAGCAAGGAAACGCAGGACCCGAGAGGACAAGGACGGGCTCAAGCTCAATGATTGAAAATTTGTTACATCCAACTCACCTTTTGAACTGCTCCTTTGGTCCAAAAGGAATACACATCTCATTTTTCAATAATTCAAATCAATGCTGAAGTTAACTAAATATACAGAAAAATACTATTCCCTCCGTTCCAAATTATAAGTCGCTTTGATTTTTTTAGTACATTCATTTTGCTATGCATCTAGATATAGATACATAACAAACTTGATGAACCAAAAAAGTCAAAGCGACTTATAATTTAGAACGGATGTGGTACTATTTATGATACCAAATAGGCATCATTAAATTAATCCTGCAAAGTACTTACTTTGCCATTGATTAAATTAATCTATAGGCTGAGGGTTTACCTCAGATTAAATCCATTTCCAGAGTCTAGCCTTTTTATATTTTTCCTTGAGGTCGCCAGGAGTTTGGTCATCGTACTCCTCGAAACAATACCTAACTCATGAAGCAAATTGGTGGGGGTCAGTGGAGTTTTTTTAGTTAAAAACTGGTGCCACACTTACGAGGCATCACCGATTGTACAATTAAAAGATGGAGGTTAGATTAATGAAGGGACATTGTGGCCCTTTGTTTTTAGCACTGATCTGTCCTAAACTTTCTATAAGTTGATTTAATCAAGGGCGGATGGAATATTTTCATACTAAGCCAATTTAGAGATACAAAAGTTGATACTCCCACCATTTAAATCATAAGGCGTTTTGACTTTTTAGATGTATAGCTTTTGCTACGTACTTAGATATATACTGTGTTTAAATAAATAGTTAAAGCGATTTATCTAGAAAAAACAAAATGTCTTATAATTTGGAATGAAGGGGGTTCTATTTTATATAACAAGTAAAATTTAAAACTGTTTGACTTGTCAAAAAGTGAGATGTGTATTATTTTTGTGATGAAAAAAATATTTAATTAGTATCCAACTAAAACCAAGCTTTGCTTAGATATTTAGTGGAGAAGGTTGTACCTCTTGCATGTCTCATTAAAATATATATTGCTCATTTTAATGTACGAGACATGCGAGGCACCTCGTTTATACCAACATCTCTCAACCTAGTCCGCCATAATCATTGATAGGTGTGATTATGAGCGCATGCTTTACTATGTTTTAACAAAAATGATCAGCATCCAATGACTAAATACCTATGTAGTTGCAACTTTTATGCCACCAAGATATGTAAAGGTTTTAGATGATTGCTAATCAAGAATACTTTTCTCGTCCTCCATTGTGTACAATGAATAACTAACCTTGATACATTTTCTCTATAAGGTTCAATGGTCATGATCGTTATGGGCTAACGCTTTTACAATTGAGATTACAAAGAAAGTCCAGGAATAGCACATTAGGCCCATAAAAGAGGAGAGAGCTCTTCTTACCTCCCAGAATTATCAGTCTGATCTGATTTTTCTTCTAGAACTCTAAAACTAGACATCTTAACTCTTAGATAGAACTATTTAAATTACCTTCCTCCCTCAGTTGGAAGCGGTTTTCACTATTTTTTTATTCATTTTTTGTAAGTAGCTAGTTAGATTTTTGAACCGTGAAAGATGTCTCTAAGCTTCTAAAAATTCCAAGAAAATCCTAAAGCTAGATTATGACACTAAAAAATATGAAATTTTCCAAAATATTCTAATAGATGTATAAAAATATATTAAAAACCTCATAACAAAAAACACAAGATTCAACCAACATGAATGTATTAAGCATCAAATCTATGTTGCATTCTTGTTTGTTGTACCTCATATTTTTGTCATGGAAAGATTTTAAAACATATTTGGACATCAATTAGAATGTTTTGGAAAATTTTTAGTTTTTTCTTGATATTTACCATTTTACTAGAGCTAAATATAATTTTTGGAAGGTATACTTTCATAAGATTTAAATATTTTATTTGACTTTTTAATATCCCAGTTTATCTTTATAATTTGATCTGTGTATTTATAAGTTTAGAGATTTTTATGCGGTTTAAATATCCTATTAGGTGTTTACCATTTTTTTAACTAAAAGAATAAAACCGTCTTGAAAACCACCTCTACCCTAGATAGGGAGATAATTCAAACAGTTTTATAAATTGACATTGTTAAATTTTCGATTTTAAAGTTATAGATTGAAAGTAAAACCACATATATACTCTCTTCGTCCAAAAAAAATAAATCTTGGTTTTAGACAAGTTAAACTTTTTTAAATTTGAACATTTATGTCTCTAATTAGATCTACTATAAACTTATATTCTATATATAACGATACTTATTTGCTATCATAGATGTTAATAGTTTTTATATAAATCTGATTAAATTTAAATTGTTTGACTTATGATGATGTGAGAATTGTATATTCTTTTGGGCTGAGGGAGTAATTCTGAGGAGATAGAAGGGAACCTTCCCCATAAAATATCCTTCCAACCATTCAGCCCACCAGCCCACGGCCCATAATCCGTACTCGTGAACCTCGTGCTCGCTTCAATCCTATCTCGGCGAGTCGGCGTCGGAACCCACGACCGCTTCCTCCACAGTCCCCACCGCCCTCGACCCCGAATCCCCCAATCCCTGACGCGACCGCTGAACCCTAGCCTACTCCGGCCATCTGCCGCTGGCCCCGGCGATCCCCCGCCATGGCCTCCCCCGAGGGAACCACTTGGGTCTTCGACTGTCCCCTCATGGACGACCTCGCGGTGGCCGCCGACTTCGCGGCAGCCCCCGCGGGGGGATTTTTCTGGGCGGCGCCACCGTCGCTGAAGCCGCAGGTGGTGCAGGCACCGGTGCAGTCTGTCGTTGCCGCGTCGGCTCCCAACCCATGGTAATTGCTGTAGTGCGGTCCCAATTTGGGCTCGGCATCGGCCGTGATGGATTTCGGGGTTTGGGTTACATTAGGTCGGGTTCGTTGCCAAGAAATGTATGGATTCTTCATGTATAATAGTTTGTTGTATGGACCATGGCTTAATTGGAGTTCGATGAAGCGGCTGAACGGTGGGATTTTGGACCGTGTACTAGGAATCGTGTATGCGCAACAGAACAAGTAGAACTAGTTACACGGGCCCTCTCTGTTTACAATTTACTATATCAGCGTGGCCCTGTGGAAGTGTGGAAGGTGTGGGCTCTGTGTTGGTTCTGCTTCTGCTAGTAGAGCTATGTGAGAGGACTGAGGAAATGGTTCACACTGGATGGGTCAGTGGACCTTTACTGTAAGTTCTAAGTGGCACGGTGGAAAGGACTGTTCACATCTTATTGTGTTCAGCTGCTGGGTAGGTGCATATAGGTAGTATTACAGTTCCTCATCTAGCTTAGATGGGCCTTTGTGCACACATTTTTGTGTCATCTATACTCCCTCCGGTCACAAAAAAACATGTCGCCATTGAAAATATTAAGTCAAACCTTAGAAACTACAAATATTGATAACTATTACATTATTTATTTGGAAACATGTAACGATGTAAGTCTTATGTGTAGATTTGTATTCAAAATACTTGCAAAATCTCTTAAATTTGAAGAATTTATTCTATTAAAAAAATAGTGGTCAAAGATACGCATTGAAGACCACTCCAAGTCAAATGTGTCAACTATGCTTGATCGGAGATAGTAGTTTGCAGAATCTGTTAGAAACATACAGTCCCCATTCTGCAATCAACTTGTGGCTGCTCTATTGTTGGACCTTTATATGGCTAGTTACTACCCTTGTTCACAGGGAAGAATAGATAATTTTTCTCTTTGGTCAATATATTCTGGATTGAAAATGTACGATGCTCTCTTGGTTCATCTGTCAGTCTGCAGCAGAAAAGGATTGCAGACATGGAATCTGCACTCAAGTTGTTGTAATTGAATCCTTCATGATTGGTGTGAAGAGGAATAGAGGATTGCCATATTGTGCTGGAGTTTTGACAGCTTCGGTTCTTTTGTGAACTGACGTCCTGTCTGGTTGAGCTTGCTCTTTAGTATTGTGTGCTGTCTATGGTAAATTCTTCTTCTATTTTTTTTTCCTGCGGATATTTCGTTAGGTGTAGTTTGTGGGGTTATGACTTGCTATTTGCTAAGTTGAAATGCGCCAAGTAGTGAATTTGTATTTACTAATTATTATCTTAGATTTGCTTGCATAAATATTTTGTTTACATGTTATGTTATTTGTTTTTTTTGCTGCTTATTATGGTGCATTATCTTGATATTTGGCATCCTAAAATTGGTTTTTATTTTAGCAGTGTGGAAATCAGTAGCTCTGTGGACTGTGGTCAGGGAAAAGAACAGCCAACAAATAAACGGTTTGTATCTTTATTCTCTGTAGTCTGTATCGCGTATTGCAGCCATACATTTTAAAGTTTGTGTTCCTATTATCATTGAATGTTCAATATTCCAGTCCTAGGTCAGAAAGTACTGCAGAACCAAGCACAAAAGCATCCAGGGAGAAGATTAGAAGGGACAAGCTGAACAAGAGGCATGTTCCCTGGCGAGACAATGATTGCATTTCAGTTCATAGTTTAATCTTCCTTTCTCATGACATTATATTCTTTAACTATAACTTTACTTATGATATTCTTTTTGTTAGATTCCTGGAATTGGGTGCCATTTTGGAGCCAGGGAAAACTCCCAAAATGGACAAATCAGCTATATTAAATGATGCTATTCGTGTAGTAGGTGAATTGCGTAGCGAAGCAAAAAAGCTCAAGGATTCAAATGAGAGTCTCCAAGAGAAGATTAAAGAGCTGAAGGTCTATACTATTTCATATGGCCAAGCTATTAATGGTGCTGTTCAGATGGGAGATGGCACACGATTTGTTGTTTAGGCACTTCATACTGTTTCATTTTCTTGATTTATGATCCCCTTTTCCCATTTGGTCATTTTTTTCTTATCTACATTTAATTCATCCAGTCAAGTAACAAGGGAATAGTTATTTGTACACCTGTTATTCTCCCTGCAGTTTGTGGTTTAACTTCTTTTGGGTTGCTTGCAGTAGAAAGTTTATATCCACATAATGCATTTTTCTTAAATGGCTAGCTGTATATACAATATGGACAACACGTCAATTTGCTAACTCATTGCTGTACTGTATACACTTTGTTGCTGGATATGTGTTCCATAAAATATCTAGAGGTTTATGATTCAGCATATCTTTTACTGCAAAAGGTTTTGGCATTTGATTTTGCCGGTTATTAATCAGAAAAACAATATCACCCTGAAGTACTTTGCTTTTGCAGGCTGAGAAGAATGAGCTGCGAGATGAGAAGCAAAGGCTGAAGGCCGAGAAGGAGAGCCTGGAGCAGCAGATCAAGTTCCTGAATGCCCGCCCAAGCCTGGTACCACACCACCCGGTGATCCCAGCCTCTGCCTTTGCAGCTCCTCAGGGGCCGGCAGCGGCCGGGCACAAGCTGATGATGCCTGTGATTGGCTACCCTGGATTCCCGATGTGGCAGTTCATGCCGCCTTCGAATGTTGACACCTCTGATGACCCCAAGTCTTGCCCTCCTGTGGCGTAAGCAAGTTAAATCCTGGTGGAAAGAGGCGATGCTGCCCTCCATTGAGTCTAGATCGGTCCGCAGTGTTGTTGGTGTAGTTGACTCCAGAACTGAAGGGAAGGTTATATGTGTCGGACGATGACATGGGGTGATCTGATGACCCCTTTGTATATTATATGGTATAAATAAATTCCGTGACCAGAAGCAAATGAGGATTAACCGATTAGCTTATGTCTGTTCTTGCCTGTTTGTCGTCGTATAACCCACGATGTGGCTCTGGTTAGGTTATGGCTATGTTTCTTGGACCTGAGCTGTCTTCGTGTTCCTCACTTGTGAAAACTCATGACGGCTGTTGGTAGAAGTGGAAGCATCATGGATGCGCATTACATGCTAGCTGTGCGTTTGGTATAACGTGAACGTGATCGCCTGTTAACAAGACGTGCCCGCCATTAACCATCATGTTCCTCTGCCTGAAATGATATGGGTATCAGTCTTCTTTCTGCTTAAGAAAGATCATTGGATTTTGTAAAGCCAAATTCATATTTCTGAACTGTTTGGAAAACATTAGATCGTTTTCTTGTACATAGCAAGAAGGTATAATATCTGACTCCAACTCGGAAATACTGTTCTGTGTTGCAACATATTTCTGAAACGGATTCACTGACGACATAACCAATGCCGCAATGCGGGCCTCAAAATGGAATTATAATAAGAAGTAAATGTCACAATGTACACCCATATACCAAATGTAAATACACGACAAAAGTAAAAAGAAGAAAAGAAATGAATATTAAAGGTAAATACAACTTAGATACCGCGTGTACGTACGCAGTAACAAATGTCCAGTTTCAGGTACAGTAGTAACTCAAAACTACAACGTGCGTGCAGATACGCGCACGTTGCTGGCTTAGGCGACCGAGGCCACCAGAGCAGCCAACGCCAGCCCGGCCACAGCGGCCACGGGCTGCCCATACCGCGGCGCGTTGCTAGGCGCGCCCGCCGGCGACTTCCCGGCAGCGCCACCCATGGCCACCTTGTATCCCGCCGGCCCCGGCGCGTAGGCGTCGGCTGGAGGCGGCTGGAGCGGAGCCTGCGCGGGGCCGCTTGCGGGGGCGTCGTCGGCTGTCGCCGCGGCGGCGGCGGCGTCGTAGGGGACGGTGGTGATCATGACATGCATGGTGCCGTTGAGGCAGTGGCGCGGGATGCCGCAGATGAAGTAGCGGGTGCCCGTGGCGGTGAGCTTGAAGGCGGTGTTGCCGCCGGAGTGGGTGGAGATGGGGCTGTCCGCGTTGCAGCTGGCGTAGTCCGCCGCCGTCACCTCCAGCACGTTGTGGTACGGCATGTACTTGAACGCTGCAGTTAACGTATTATTACACACCACATCAGCCACAAGCCCACAAGACGGCAAGGAATGTACAGATAAGTGAAGAGAGCTGGCATCGGAGTAGAGTGGCACGCACTTATGGTGTCGCCGACCATGAACTTCTTGCCGGCGGTCCACTTGTCGTAGTCGATGTAGGTGTCCCACTGGTCCGAGCTGCCCACCGTGTAGTCCTTGGCCGACGCCGTCGCGGCCAACGCCGCAACCGCCACTGCGGCGAGCAGTGCTGTTCCGGAGATGATCTTCATGTTCCCCGTGTCCTCGAGTGGTGTCGACCGAATTGCTTCGGCGTCGGGTCGGTATATATGCCTTTGGATATATAGCGTGTGCTGCGATATATTGCCACAGCAAAGCTGATAGGACCATATATATAAGGAGGCAGAGAACACGCAGCAAAGAAATTCCCTTTCTTTGCCAAACGGAGTAGTGTTTGTGGCCGACCATGAAACATACGCCTGTAGCAGGGAGAAGACACACTACCGGTTGGAGAATCTGGTGGGTATACACGCTCTGTTCAATTTTCAAATGAATTTTGGAATAGGAATGATTAACTGTACACTGCACCTGAGACGTTTAGTGCTAGGCGTGAACCATCGTTGCATTGAGGCTGCAAGGTCAATGGAAGACCGAAGATGGTATGTTTATGGTTTGACCTTGGAGAGCCACAAGTGTGATTTCGGTTCCCCGCCTCGCCTTTGATTCGTGAGCACGACTACACAGGTCCACTGATTGCTTCCTCCTGGATCTGCAGAAAGCGAGGGGCTCTCGATTGAGGTCGTGCCTCGCATGATCCTCGAAAAATTTCTTGCTATTATCTATTTTCAATCTGTTCATCACCGCATAATGCATGGAATGCTTTGCAGGCCGACTTCATTATCATCACTCGTAGTGATCTTCTCGAGGAGATCGCTCCCGCTCATAATCTCTTGTGGTAAGCTGGTAGAATGGTTTTGCTGCACTGGTGCTCCCGGTGTTAGTTCATCTTCGCTCCTCTAGAATACTAAGACTGGACCACTGAATTGCTAGTACATTTTCGTTTCGAGCTGATTGCCACTTGCAGATTAAACTTGTTGTGGTTCGATGAGCATGCATGCGATCCCGTCTCGCCCTCGCGTCGCCTCTAAGGCGACTCGGGGGCCTCCCGCCGCCGCCCCCTCTGTGCCCCTTGGGGCCGGGCCCTCGGCCGCCGTCGCCGCTCCTTCGGCTTGCGGTGACGGCGGCCCACGGTGGCGCTGCTCATAACGGCAGCGGCCGCACCTTCCTCCCCCTCCCCCCACCCCCCCCACACACACACCCTCCCCGAGCTCCCCCTCAGCCGGCGACGCTTCTGGGGGTCGATCTGCCGGCATATCTACCTGGTGGCAGCTGGATCCGGCGGCCGGGCCCTCCCCTTGGTCGGTGGCGGCTGGATTCGGCGGCCGCGCCCGCCCCGGGCCGGTACAGGACGGATCCGGTGCCCGCGCCCGGCCCCTCGGCTGTTGGCGGCCAGATCCGGCGGCCGCGCCCGTCCCTTAGCCGGTGGCGGCCAGATCCGGTGGCCGTGCCCGCCCCATGACCGGTGGCGGCCAGTTCCGGCGGCAGTGCCCGCCCCCTGGCAGTTCCGGCGGCCGCGCCCACCCGTTGGCCGGTGGTGCGGCTGGGCCCGCCCTTTGGCTGGTGGCGGTCCGGCGATCGCGCCCCGTGCTGTGCGTGGTGGTGGTCCGACTGGCCTGCTGTGGTCAGCCATGGCCGTGGATCCGCGGTCGGTGCGTCGTCATTGGCCTTTGCGCGGTGGGGCCCACGACGCCTGCGCGTGCGCCGTCATGGCGCGCGTTGCCGTTGCTGGGATGCATGGAGTCTGTGGTGAAAGTTCAGTTCGGCTTTGGCCGGGCGGACGACGATGACGCCTCTGGCGCCACTTACCTCCTTGGGGGTGTCGTTGTTGAACTCCATGCTTCCTGCCGATGGCGTCAGATACTGGGAGTAAATCCCGCCTTACAAGTCGTAAGGCCAGCGTCGATTGCGTCCATGGGTCACCTTGGGCGTCAACCCCTTCTTGAAGGTGTCGCCGTAGAATCCCTCAGGCTCGCCCCCCGTGCGGTCGCCGACACCTGCACCCCCTCCCAGGCTGTCGGCTTCTGGTGGAGCCCCTCGCTGAGCCTATATGTGTCCATATTCTACTAGCAATGGTTCGTCCTGCAGCCATCGACCTTGCCATCGCCGTTTGGCTTTCATAGCGGATGCTCTGCCGCTATCGCTTTCTCTGACGGGTGCTTTGCCGCTATTGTCGTTGTTGGTCTCCGCTCAGGCAGATGTTGGCTGTCGAGTGTGTCATGGGCGTTCCCTGTGGATGCTTTGCCGCAGTGGGTGTCGTCGTTTCTTCCCCGGCGGATGCTTGGCCGTTGGTGGATTTTCTGGGCAGATGCTTTGCCGCCACTGCTATTTGGCGGATACTTGGCCACCGTGTTGCTTGCTGATGCTTTGCCGCCGTTGCTGCTTGTGTGGATACTTTGCCACCATGGTGTTGTCTTGTTTGTGGACGACCATTGCATTGTTGTACCTTTTGCAGGCTCAGTTGGTAGGTTTCGGGTTTTGAGGATAGTCGCTCTTTCTTTTCTTTTCTTTTGTTGTTCTTATAAGTTGTATTCCAGATTATCAACCACTTACTTGGTGGTTTGTAATCCGTGCTACGAGGGCTTTCTCGTAGCTGCGTCGTGTAATTCTCTTCATTTTAATGATAAACGGAATATATTCCCCGGTCGTGAAAAGCCGTCGTCCTGCCTCTGCTGAAGCCTGAAACCCCCTTAAATTACTCCGAAATGGTTTTATCAGCCTGGCTTATCAGCTATGGTACAGTATTTTTCTCTCGTAGCAAATCAATAAACAATATTTTTTTGGCCGGGCTTTTCATCGCTGACGAGTGGCAGTCAACAAGTGGGCCTCCAGTCGCCCGGGCCACTGCGCGGAGACCTCCGCAAGCAATCCATAGCTCGTGGGCCGGTGTGGGGAGTAGGAGGAACCGAGGCGTTCGATGGCCGGGGGCGAAGCTGCGTGGCGCGGGTCGGCGGCGTGACAGCACTAGGCCGTTGCGTGATTCGTGCCGCGACTGGGGATAATAAAAGGAACTTTTTAGCTGGCCCTTATGGTCCTTTTTATTTTAAAACTAACCTATATAGCCTCAAAACAAAATTCCCTTTCTTATATGACCTTCTGTCCAATTTTGATGGTGTTAAGTTCAGGGTAAAATGACCATTATACCCTTGACGAAAAAATAAAATACAGAGTTTTATTTGTCTGTTGTACATTTGGAGTAATATTACGTAAATAAGTTTATATATAATAGTACATAATAAGACACGTAATCAAGTACACAAATACATAATCATAAACTAGATATATGCCCGTGTGTTGCACAGGGGTCACATATTTTTGTCTAGCATACGGCAACACACGTGACTTACGGCTTAAGCGAACATATTAAGTAATTTACAAAACTAATTACATACAGAGAATATAAAGCTCGTTTCTATATTATAAAAATAATACTTTGAGCGTGATAGTGACAACATCACTGATACATGACTCTTCATGAAAGATGAACGATTAGGATATAATTCAAGTTTTGATGTAGATCCTTTTAGTTATTTCATTCTTGCATGTATTAGTAGAGATGGCAACAGTATGATCACTAAACAACCTGGCAAACATGCTTAGGTAAATTCAGTTGAAACCTGATGTCGCCTAAAATGTATGTCCGCCTGCAGGTGGATCGATTGAAAAAATCACACAGGTGGATGTATACGTAGTTGAGTTGATGCATCCTTGAACGCTTGTTAGCAGGTTGGTTCACGCTCAAGAGAAAACGTTTCCTGAGGTCTTGTCCAGTAAACGTTGTGGTCGATATCCGTCGTGTAGATGTCAGGTAGACGCTGAGGCCTGTTGATGGCTAACTGGCCGAGATACGCGCCCCACCGTTTTGGAGCCAGACACCAGGATGCATCTGGAGAGGGAGAAGCTTATTGCGCAAGCACGGGGGAGGGAATCGTGGCCGAGCGGAAGGGAGGTCGCGGCGTGCTGGGAGGAGTTTTGGGTGCAGCGATCACGTACGTATCTGAAATTCTCGTACGGTTCACATGTACGTACCTGAAATCCTCATATGGTACGGTTTGTATACGGGCTGGGCTGCCTACGGGGTGGACGCCGTCTCGCGATTTCGGACATCTCGCGTGGAGGCGTCTGGACTTTGGACTTTTGGTGCGCAGAAACGCTTACGGATTTGATAGGTGTAGATAGATATACGTGGATTCCTTCCTGGAGCACGTGCGTGTGGATGCATTGGCGTGTCCCGGTACGTACACGTGCGTGTGACCGCGTATGTACACTCCTGCTGAGCAGAGTCCATTATTTGCGTGGAAAGGGATGAAGGCGCCTGACAGGTCAATGCATGCAGCGCGTGGCTCCAAAACCATGCTCCCATGCCGCTCGTGCCCGGACGCACCTCATTTACTATTCATAGGATCGGATAATGCGGCTCTGTGCGTTTTTTTATCATGTCACGCATGCAAGCAAGCGCGCGTGTGGTTAAATATGAGAGTATATTCTTCTGATTTTTATGGCCGGTTTTATGTTCCTTTTATTTATGGCCGGTTTTGTGATTATGTATTTGTGTACTTGATTATGTGTCTTATTATATACTATTATATATAAACTTATTCGCGTAATATTACTCTAAATGTACGACAGACAAACAAAACTCTAAATTTTATTTTTTTTACCAGGGGTGGTTATTTTACCTTGGACTTAACACTATTAAGTATTAAAATCGGACAGAAGACCATAGAAGGAAGGGAAAAAAAGGCTTCCACAAGGAAGATATATTTTTTAGGGCCATATGTAGGCAAAAAGCTCTAATAAAAAGGAACGGTTTTGGGACGTGCTGCGTTCAACGGGGCTGGAGTGGGCCAAAAGCTCGGCCTACATACATGTCCGGGCGAAAATATGCGGCGTGCACAACGCGGAAGGCTCCAATGAAAGGCAGACGGCAGAGAGAGCAGCGTGGCCAGTGCCCAGTGGCCACAGTGGCCGTGCCTGCCTGCCTCACCCACGCCTGAAAATGGGCTGGCTAAGCCCAAGGGTCATAAGGGCCCCCCAACTCGTGGGCTCATATATATGGATCATATACAAGTTCTTTTAAGAATAGGGCTGAATCGGATTGGATTATCCTTTAGAAGGGATGACACAGATCAGATCATGGACGTCATGTGCAGATCCTGAGAATGGATCGTCCCGCGGATTGTAATGGAAGGACCTTCGTATCCTATCGATAGCAGACTCACAATAGAGCATTAGGGCCAACCGGCTGGGTGGGGCGTGTACTGTGAGGTGCTAAATTTCATTGTATTTTAGTATATGTGCCGGCCCTTGGATCATTGTCAGTATTGACGTTTTGCTTGCTTGCTAGTATATTTGAATATAATAAGTGCCAACCCTTGGATTGTCAGTACTAGATCGGCCTAGGATCTAAAGGGATCAGGAGTGGGTTAGGATAATGTGAATTAAAGGATCGGATTGGATCGGACTATATACTATAATTTCAAGTTGGAACAGGATCGGACTTACAACCTAATCACACAGGATTGAAGTGGGGCTTGGAGCGGATCACGACCCATTCCCAGGCGTAGCCTCACCACTCTCGCCATTGGCAAGTTGGCAATAGGGCGGCCTACCCGCCATGGTGACAGGTGACAGGTTCATCCCCCCGATGCTCTAGCGACTCATGCAATGGAAGATCGCTCGGCTACTCATAAAACCCCTCATGCAATGGAAGATCGCTCGGGCTCTGTTAGGCTACTAGTAAAACCAAATCGCTTGTGCTGATTTATATGACTAATTTATTAAGAGAGAAAAATATTATACCATAACTTATAAGTCAGCTTATAATGACAGTCGAACACTTCCGACAACGACGCTACTGCATGCTGTCAGCCAACAAAAGGCGAATAATAGAAAGAGACGACGGCGTGTGATTCTTGCCATGGTTCCGAAACGATGTACCTTGTTCGGCTTACCCAGAAACCGACTTGTTCGGCTTATTTTTTAGTTGGAACAGTATTTTTCTCTCACAACAATTTAGCCAGAACAATGTTTTTCAACCAGTTTCAACCAAGATTCAGCGAGCCGAACGGGACCATAGTAGCATCAAACACACAAGGCCTTCGCCTCCATGATGCGATGCGTAGGGCACATCCCGAAAGCCACCGGTGTCCGCCGCGCGTACGTCGCGCACGGTTGGACCACCCGTTCGTCTCGTGTGCAGCGGTGGGCGCTGCAAACACTGTACTAGAAGCTGAGGTGGTTGACGACTCGGCCACGGCGCGGCACCCTTGAGGTGGTCGAGCCGTTGAGGTATGTGCTCATGTGGATGTGGACCTTTGAACATTGAACGTACTGTACAGCATTTTCATGTACTACGTTCTTTTCTTCTATAGTGTGTGTGTGTACTTGCAGCTGGGACTTCGGGGGCGGCCTGACCTCCCTCTACTTTATTCTGTGCACAACGACTTCGGGGGCGGCCTGACCTCCCTCGACTTTATTCTGTGCACAACTCGCAGCCGTCTCCACGACCACGACTGAAGAAAACCACCAGCCACGCCGCTGTCTTCTGTTCCCGCAAGCTATCATTGTGCTTTGCCGCGCCATCATGTCCGGTGACGTCGACGGCCCAGGCTTTGTTTAGTTGTTTAATCCATCCACCTCCCAGTGGATGCCATGCCATGCCTAATTGTTTAGTTTAATCCATCACACTCGAGAATCGATCAAAATATTACCGACCACTCGGGAATTCACCTTGAGCAACCAAAATGACACTCTCATCTTCGTGCAAGCTGACACTGCTCAGTTGAACAATCTCAAAGCTCTTCTCATTTCTTTTGCTGCCGCCTCTTCTGGTCTCAAGGTGAATTTTGATAAATCACTGATGCTCCCGGTTAATCTATCAGCTACCAGGTTAGATGAGTTGGCTGCTAATTTTGGTTGCTCCAAGGGTACTCAACCTTTTACATATTTGGGTCTTCCTCTTAGCCTCACCAAACCCTCGGTGGCAGACTTTTGGCCCTTGGTTTCCAAGTGTGAAAGGAGGCTTGCAACTTTTTTCAATTTTTTGTCAGATGCAGGTAGGCTTCAAATGACAAATGCTGTGCTTACAGCCCTCCCCACTTACACTATGTGCACATATCTTCTGCCCAAAACAGTTATTAAGCAAATTGACAAGTTTAGAAAGCACTGTCATGGAGAGGTTCAGATGCTAGTAATAGAAAACAACCCAAAAGCAGCCTGGCCAATGGTACGTGTGCCAAAGACAGGAGGAGGGTTGAATGTCATCAATCTCAGAGTTCAGAATGAAAGCCTCCTCCTCAAACATCTGCACAAATTTTATAGTCACATGGATATTCCCTGGGTTCAGCTTGTTTGGAGGAAATACTATGCTGCCAACAGACTGCCTGCTCTTCAGGGTCCACAGAGAGGTTCCTTCTGGTGGCGTGATGTTCTTAAGCTGCTCCAACAATTCAAAGGTATATCTGTGGTTTCATTGCAGAATGGTGCAACCTGCTTACTCTGGCATGACCTTTGGGAGGGTAATATTTGGTCTCAGACTTTTCCAGAGCTCTTTTCCTTCTGCAAGAATAGCAACATCACCTTTCAGTCAGCCATCCAAGCCCAGCACTTTCAAGATTTATTTCACTTACCCTTATCAAGAGGCCCATGCCCAATTCTTGAAACTTTCCTTGATGCTTCAGAGCTACAACCTGAGGATATTTGGACCTACATTTAGGGTTCCTCTACTTTCACATCCAACAGAGCTTATAAACATCTAATTGGTCACCGTCAGGTACACCAAGGTTATCAGTGGCTATGGAAGTCTTCATGCCAAAACAAGAGAAAGTTTTTTTTTTTTTTTTGCTTCTTCTAAAAGACAGGTTGAGTACTAGAGCCTTATTGAAGCGCAAGAACATGTATCTTGAGGATTATTCTTGTGTATCCTGCTCTTTGGATTATGAAGAAGATCTTCTTCATTTATTCTTTCACTGCCTCTTTGCTGTGAGCTGCTGGTACCGCCTGAACTTGATGGTTCCCAATTCATCCGATTTAGAAGGTTTGTTATAGAGCTTCAGATTACAACTTCGGGTTCCTTTCTTCATGGAAGTGATTATCACAATGTGTTGGGCAATCTGGACTATGCGCAATGATGCTATCTTCAGAAATCTTGCTCCCTCGCTGCATCGTTGCAAGACTGTTTTCAAGCAGGAATTTGCCTTAGTTATCCTAAGGGCCAAGTCAAAATACCATCCTCACATTGACTAATGGCTAGAAGCCTTTGTGTAATTTTCTTTATTTACTTTTGTACGTTTTTTGTTTCCTGAGAATCTCTGTACTCTTTACTTTGTTTTGTTTTTTTTAATGAAATTTCAGTAGGGGCTTTTGCCGCTCCTGTTCCATAAAAAAAATATTACCGACCTGAAACACGTGGTCTGCTCTGGTTTCTGCGAAACTGATGGCCAAGCAACTTGAGTGCAGGTGCAGCTCCTCCCGGCTCGTCATCTTTTGGAATTCGCCGCTCATGGTGTTCCAAAGGGAAAAGAAACGTCGGCAACAACATCAAGTTGCCATGGACCGATGGACGTACACCAACCCACCTGCAATCAACAATCATATCCATATTCTACTGGGCACTGCCATTGACCACCGCAATGCGTTGCGCTGGTGCGTCGTCCTCTTGCATTGAGCTCCTCTCTGCCAAGCTGTCAAGACAGCCAAGTTCCTCTGCATCAGTCCAGCTCACACCACACAATCCTCTCTCCCGCGCTGAGCATCTGGCTCTGGCTCCTCCCTTCGCGCGCGCCATGCACGGCCGCGTCGCTCGCGTCACTGCCCTGCTAGCAGCAGTGCTGCTGGCGTCGTCGGCCGCCGCGCAGCCGTGGAAGAGCTGCGACGGCGCCAGCGGCAACTACGCGGCCGGCAGCGCCTACGCCAACAACACCCAGCAGCTCATCCTGGACCTCCAGACGAACGCGTCCGCCTCGCCCGCCTACTTCGCGTCGGGTTCCGTCGGCGCGGGCACCGCCGCCGTCGTCTACGGGCTCATGATCTGCCGCGGCGACGTCAGCACCAACGACTGCTTCGACTGCGGCACCCGTGCGTGGCAGGACGCGCAGCCGCTCTGCAACCGCACCCGGGACGCCGCGCTCGTCTACAACCAGTGCTACGTCCGCGTCGCCGCCACGAACTTTCTCGCCTCGCCCAACAACACCGGCATGGTGAGCGTCGTCGGCGGCGCCACCATCCCCGGCGGCGTCGACGTTGCGGCCTACGACGCGGCGCTCAGGCGGCTGCTCAACGCCACCGCGCAGTACGCGGTGGACAGCAGCTCGGCCCCGTCGTCGGCGTCGCCGAGGCTGTACTTCGCGGCGGGGCAGCTCGTGGGGCTCGACCCGCGGGTCCCCAACATCTGGTCCCTGGCGCAGTGCGCGGGGGACCTGGCGCCGGCGCAGTGCCGGAGGTGCCTGGACGACCTGATGGCACTGTGGTGGAACGGGAGTGGGTTCAAGCCCGACGGGGCAAGCGGGAGGTTCGCTGGCTCCCGGTGCAACCTCAGGTCTGACCTTGGGGACAAGTTCTACACCAACAGCCCGATGGTGAAGCTCCAGATGAACGGCGAAGTGGTCGTTCCCGCGCCGGCGCCTTCCACGGCAGGTGAGCGCTTGTTCTATTCCATTTGACAACTAAATTTAGCATCCTGTATAGTTTAGGCACAATCCGTTTGATGGTGTGACTAGGTAGATCAACAATCCATTTGTTTACTATGTATTTTTTTTTTAAAACAACTAGTATGTTTGTATTTTTAGCATACATCATACCATTTTAATTTCAATCTTAAATACGTTAAGTATGACGCAGACACATGTGTGTGGCTGGCTTCATGCATGTTTTTCTATCTCTTTTTACTGGCTTCATGTTTTTCTTACTAATGGCATGGGTGGACAATAGTGGAATAGCTATAATGGTATTTTGAGATTTTTGTTGTGTAATGGCAATGGTAGATAATTTATCAACGTGTTTAACAGACACTTTGATTTTATTTCCTCCGATTAATGTGGTATTTTCTATGACTTAAGAATTAATATGGAGGCTCCTTTTATTGGTTAAATACTAAGGTGTTTAAACCACTTGGGAGTCTGTTTTTGCTAGCACAGTCTTCGCACCTAGTGCCTTTGCCTTGTTGAGGCTCAATATGAGACCTTCATATTCTGCTATGTTATTTGTTGTTTTGAATTCTAGTCTTGCTGCATACTTTGTACGAAGGCCTGATGGTGCTATCAAAACGGCGGAGGCCCCAACTCCCAAATGCCCCCATGCTCCGTCTGTGTAGAGCGTCCAGATTTGGGTTTGAGGTTGTGGGTTTTTATGTGCCGAAGGTGTCCAGTCTGCCACAAAGTCTGCTAATGCTTGTAATTTGACTGCTGTTCTTGGCACGTAGCTGATTTCGAATTGGGATAATTCTGTTGCCCATTTCCCTACTCTTCCGAAGGTTTCTTTGTTGTTGAACACATCTCCGAGTGGTTGCGAAGACGGCACTGTGATCTCATGTGCTTGGAAGTAGCGATTTAACCTTCTTGATGAGATGAGCACGGTGTATGCAATTTTCTCGATTTCTGTATAATTCAACTTTGCTCCCGATAGGGCTTCTGAGATATAGTAGACAGCCTGTTGAATAACCTTCGACCCTTCTTCTTTCTCCTGAATGAGTACCCCACTAACTGCGTGTTCGGAGGCTACCACATATAACAGTAGTGCGGCCTCCGAATCTGGCACTGTTCCAAGAGTTTGCTGGCCATGTAATTTTTGAGTTGCTGGAAGGCCTCTGACTGCTTTGGTTCCCATTCCACCTTGTCTCCGCCTCTCAGAGCTCTAAAGAATGGGAGGCTACGTTCTGCTGATTTCAAGATAAATCTGTTCAATGATGATATTCTTCCAGTGAGTTTTTGCACTTCCTTATTTATTGATGGCTCCATCATTGAGATTATAGCCTTCGTCTTCTCTGGGTTGGCCCAAATACCTTCGGATCCTATGATGTACCCGAGCATCTTTCCTCGTCTGACACCAAAAACACACTTGTCTAGGTTTAGCTTTAGTCCTGCTTCCCTGAGATTGGCGAAGGTTTCCTTTAGATCTGCTATATGATCTTTCTCATTCTTGCTCATTACTACAATGTCATCGACATAAGCTATGATGTTTTTCTGTAATTGTGGGCCAAGGACTGTCTTCGTCATTCTAGCGAAGGTCGAGCCTGCATTCTTTAGCCCTTCGGGCATTCTTGTGTAACAGTAAGTTCCGAAGGGGTTAGTGAAACTTGTGTTTTCTTCATCTTCTTTATTGAGCCAAATTTGATGATATCCTGATAAACAATCCAGTAGGAAGAAGCGCTTGCATCTTGCTGCCTTATCGACGGAGGTGTCTATCCTTGGTAGCGAAAATGGATCTTTCTTGCATGCCTTGTTCAGATCTGTGAAGTCTATGCGCATTCTCATCTTTCTATTCTTCTTTGGCACCAGCACTACATTTGCTAACCATTCTGAATACTTGACTTCTTTGATGATGTTTGCATCTAACAACCTTTGCACTTCAGCCTTTGCTGTCAATATTCTGTCCTTGGACATTTTCCTTTGTTTCTGCTTTCTTAGTTTTATTTTGGGGTTGATGTCAAGGGAGTGTTGTATGATATCCCTGCTGACTCCTTTCAGGTCAGAGGCTGACCAGGCGAAGACTTCTTTATTCCTGGCTAAGGTTTCTATGAGTTCTGTTTCTTCTGCCTTCGATAGGTTAGCTCCGATGGTGACCTTTCTGTCTGAGACTGCATGTTCCAATGGGACCAACTTTGTTTCTTCTTGATCTTTGAGATCTGTTTTGCCCTTCGGCATGTTCGAAGGCTCTGGCTTAGTTTTCTTTGCTGAATCAACAGAATTGATGTTTCGCTACGATTTGTAGATAGCTCTTTCTATATTTCTTGCTTCTTTTCTAACTGCCATGCATTGTGATGGTGTCGTGCAAAGCTGACATCTTCATGCACAAGTAACCCCATATGGATGGCTGCACTGAACTTGTTCGCAAACTCTCTGCCGAAGATGGCGTTGTACGGGTAATAGAGGTCCACTATGTCGAAAGTTACATATTCTGTTCTTGCATTTTTCTGACCTCCGAAGGAAATTGGTAGGGATATTTTTCCCGGTGCATCAATCTTCTTTCCCCTGAAACCGATTAGTGGTGAATCTTAAGGCTACAGCTGGGTCCTACTTAGTTCCATCTAGTCTATGGCATTAACGAAGATGATATCTGCTGAACTTCCAGAGTCTATGAGAACCCTGTTGATCTCCCAACTCGCTATGTTGGCCCTGATTACCATAGCGTCGGTATGGGGGTAACTTTCTAATTGCAGGTCTTGCTCTGAGAAGGTGATTGGTGGCTTCGACCAATCTGTACAATGCATTGGGCCTTGGACTGCTATGTTGTTGACGAGCCTGAGGGGATCCTTCTTTTGCTTCTTTGTCTAGAATTCCATTGAAGAGCCTCCGACTATTGGCAATATCATGCCGATGGTGGGTAGTGGTGTATGTGGGTTGAGTTGATTTTCTGGGTTGGGCTCATTTTTGGAGGCGGCTAGCTATGGTAGAGGTGGCAGCGGAGGTGCTTCTAGTTGTCTATTATGGACATGAGCTAGCTGGTTTGTCTCTATGTATGTTATGTGTGGAGGCCTTATTTATGTAGGTGAGGTTGGCTTTTGCTCGCTGATTACTTGCCTGTCCTTGCTGTTGGGTACTTGGTCGCCATGCAGGTAGGAAGTTGGGATAGTATGCGACTGCTAAAGTGGATGGGTGAATTTGATTGGAGTTAAGACTTGGGTAGATTGGGCAATATGGCTGCTGTGAAGGCGCAACGAAGGTGTGGTTGACCTCCTTGGCGGATTGTTGTGACGGAGGCTGAGTGTTTTCTCTGTTGTTTATCCTTTCGTGAGTTTCCTTCGCGTCTGGGCAATCTCTGGTGATGTGCCCTTTATTTTCTCCATAAAAGAAATAATACTGCCTCCGCTGTCTTGGTTCTTAGTTTTTGTTCTAGTTCTTCCTTTGATTGTATTTCTTGCCTTTGTACTGCTTGTGTGATGGCTTGTTTTGTTCTGCCTTCGGTATGTGCTGCCACTGCTAGTTGCTTCCTTGCTGTTCTATGTTAAAAACTTGTTGACCAGAGGTCTGCTGAGGCTGCAATTGGCCTTGGCTTCTGTTGCCCTTCTAAACATTCTTGCCACTTGTTTGGTACTGCTTGTTCTGATTTTGTTCTTCTAGCCTTCTTCAGAGGTCATTGTCTGACCTGCAGTACTTCTCAAACTCTATATACAGTTCCTATATGGTGCTTGGCTTTTCTTGAGCTAGATGAGCCGCGAAGGCTCCGATGCGGAGGCCCTTGATTGCGTCCTCAATTGCCACATCCTCTGGAACATTTGGTGCCTTCGCTTTAAGCTGCACAAACCTCTGAAAATAATCTCTTAGTGCTTCACCTTGATTCTGTCTACACTGAAATAAGTCCATTGATGTCAGAGATTCGATGATGAACCCTTTAAAGTTAGCGATGATCTTATCTCGGAGGTCTTCCCATAAATATACTGAGCTTGGTCTCAACATTAAGTACCATGCCAATGCGTCTCCTTCGGCTGAGATAATAAATGACTTGGCCAAGACAGTGTCATTCCCTCCTGCACAGGCTACGGTTGCTTCGAAACTCATGATGAACTAGCGGGGGTCTGATCTTCCATTGAATTTGGATAGGGTAATGGGCTCGTAAGATGGTGGCCAAGGTGAGGTTTGGATTCCCTCGGAGAGTGGGGATTTTGAATCTATAGCTCTATGGGATGGCAGTGAGTTGAACGGTGTGCCGAAGGTTGGCTGGGCGGCCATACTTGGCGAAGGGTTAGGCTGGCTTTGATCTGCTGATCGAAGCTGGTTGGAAATGTTAGACTGGGGCTGACTTGGCTGTATACTCTGAATTTCTATCTGCAGGACAGCCAACTGTTTCCTAATCTCTACTGCCTATAATGATGTCTGTGCTGCCCTCTGATTTGCGGCGAAGGTTGCTGCCAGCCTATCCCTTTCTTGTTGTGTACTCTGCAGCTGGGCTTGCAATTGTTGGAGTACCTGCTCTGGGGTGGGATCTGAGGCTTGTTGATCTTCGGCTACTGGAGGCTGAGCTTCGACCGCGGGTTCTTCCACAACCTGGTCCTCTGGGGCACTGGCGTAAGTGCTGCGGGTATTACGCCTAAGTCATCCCCTTGTCAAAGGCTCCACAGGTGTTCTAGTGGGGGCTGTTCTTTTTCTCGGCATCATGGGTTTTGCTTGGCCAATGCGCGTTGGGCGCCAATATTGGGAAGTAGCGCTTTCCAGCAGGTGGTATGGAGTGAGCCTCCGCCTGGTCGGATACCCCAGGCAAAGGTAGAGAAAGAAGTAGGTGGGTCCTGGCTCAATTAGGGTTTCATAAATGCACTCACCAACCACCCCCAACAAGTTTCAGCTCTCCCCTTTTATAGAACACTATTCACTACTTTTTCCTTTTACATATTTGCCCTACAACTACTACGATACATTCCCTAAATATCCTCTTGTTAGTGCAGGTGGCCTAGGGCAAGCTAGACCTTTCTTTCTTCACACCGCGTTGTCTCCATGGGCCTGAATTGCCAGCCCAAAGGGAAGCCCATTCCTGGCCCGAGGTTGCCTCCGCGCCATGAACCCTCCTGCTGTGGTGGAGCTAGCTTCCGCCTCCGGCTATGGCACTGCGGCCTCTTGCTCGTGGTACCGTGGCCTCCGCCTTCGGCAAGCGACCTCCGCCCGCCTTCGTCGGACGACCTTCGCCTGCCTTTGTCGGGTGACCTCCAGCCTTCGCCTCACACGACCATCAGTGCGGAGGCCTTCTTATAACTTTCCTACACATCACCGAAAAACCAGTTCGCTTGTTAGTCTCCGCTGTCTCTAGACTCTATGGCCTCCTAGCCTCCACGACTCGTGGTCATTCCCCAACAGTAAGCAACAAAATTTCCATCAGAAAAAGAAAAAAAGGACTTTTTAAAGTTGAAGTGAGGACAATTGCCTTCAATTTTGGATAATCATCTGAAAAAACAACTACTCAAACCACATACTTGTATTAGTATACTTGATTCTTGAATTCCTCTTCTGTTGGAGAAAGTACTTTGCTTTTCGTATACTCTGTAATATGGAATTTTGACTTACAACATATATAAAAGTATATTATATTAGAAACAAAGAGCCATGCATATGTCATTATAACTATATTTTACAATGAAACAAGTAAGGCAAAATTGGCCAACGGACACTAAAAGTGGAGGTCGTTTGCTGGCGGACACTTAGACTGGAGCCATTTGCTGAAAGACACTCTAGTTATTGACAATTATGCTGCTAGACACCACGCCCCTTATTTTATTCATCTCCATTGGTTGAGGAGAGAAAAATGTGGAGAAATGTCAGTCTTGCCCCTACCTCTTTCTTCATCCTCTCTCCCACATTCTTTTTTTTCCTGTGGCGGTGGAGCGGCTAGGCGAGCAGGCAGGGGGCAGTGGCGGGTAGTTCCTGCTCCGGCGGCGGGGCTTCTTCGGAGGTGGCTGGCTGCGCGGCCTAGGAGCCGGAGCCGGCGCTCTCCTCGCGTTGCCTTCGCGCGTGCTTCCGCGCCATGCTGTGTCCGTCCGGATCTTGGCTAGCCCATGGGGATCTTCCACGCCATGGCCTGGAGCCGAGCAGTGGGACGCTGACCGGCGGTGGCAGGTGCGATAAAACGGTATCGAGGGCGCTAGTGCCCGTGGAGGAGAGCAGTAGTGATAGGGCCGCCATCGCCCGTCGGCAGGGTCGTAGGGACAGGGCAGCCTCTTGGCCATGGGCGTCTGGCTTCTAGCACCTGGTATGTCGTGGAAGGAGAAAAGAAAGAAGCAGCTGCAGGGACCAGCGTCGTCGCCGACGTCAACTCCGTCAAGCTCACCAATACGCTGCACAGGAAGTTCGGGCCTGCAGAGAACGTGCAGGTCGCCGAAGCCAAGAAGGAGGAGGGCGGCAACAAGCCTCTGGCCCCGGCCGCCGCCGTTGTAGCGCTGCCCCACTTAGTCGCATCGAGCCCGTGGTACTACGAGCAGTACCCGCAGTCGCCGGTCCTGGTCTACGAGCATCCCACAGCCGGGTACGCGTACCAAACACAGACTGTCAGGAAAAAAGGGAAGGGAGAGAGGAAGAAGAAAGAGGCAGGGGGCAAGAATGCCATTTCCCCACCTTTCTCTCTCCTCAACTAGTGGAAATAAATAAAATAAGGGGCATGGTGTCTAGTAGCATAATTGTCAACAACGAGAGTGTGTTTCAGCAAATGGCTCCACTTTGGGTGTCCGCCAGTAAACAACCTCCACTTTTAGTGTCCGCTGGCCAATTTTGCCAACAAGTAAATATCAACATTTGTCAATCTATAAATTCAAGATATTTATATACTTATGGTAAAAAGTTTGACTTAAAACCTAGATTGACTTGAGGAAGTAGTTTTATGGTGTTCTCACTTAAGTGTCCCGATAAAATTGTAGTGCTCTTGCCTTTGGCAAAACTTTCTCCTCTTGATAATTTTCCTGTCTATTTTTTTTTAAATCCTAGTATTCATCTTGTAAGGGATTGAATGCAAAGTATGTTGATTACTATTGTGGAAACAACTAGTATTAGCTCCATTGTTCTGTGTAGATTCCTTTACACTTTTGGATGCAATATCGAGCTCCATTGAACTGAGTTTCTTTTTGGGAAAATCACAGGTAAAAATAATTCAGAGGGCAAGCTTTTTGGAATCATATTGCCTATAGTGTTTGTTGTTGTAGTAACTGCCATAGCCCTCTATGTTTGTAAGAAGAGAAGATCTCAAGGAATAAAGCTACCCCATGGAAGTAAGTCCTATATACTGCTTGGTATGACCCTATAATAACTTTTATTATTTAGCACTGACAATTGAAATGACGCAAATTTACCAGCTCATACGGTTGAGGACTTCGGAAGCATCAAGTCAACATTATTATCATTATCATCACTACAAGTTGCAACAAATAACTTTGATGAAAGCAATAAACTTGGTGAAGGGGGATTCGGTGTAGTTTATAAGGTATGATGACACCCTTTCAATACTTGCTCATGTGCAAGTTTGTAGCAAGCTTTTATGTAAAAGAATATGCATGATTACTGGACAACATACACATCAATTGGTTTATACAAAGGATTGTTAGAGTATGACTATAAAGCATCAACTTAGAACTCAAGTTCATTAAAAAGTAATCGTACTCAATTATTGTGAATTGTAATACATGAAGCTTTTAGAACTTTTTAGCATTTACATTGTATCGTTTAATCAACTTCATGGAAGATAATAATTTTTTGTAGGGAGATCTCTCCGGACAGGAAGTGGCTGTGAAGAGGATGTCAAAGGGTTCGGGTCAGGGACTAGAAGAACTAAAAAACGAACTAGTTCTGGTTGCCAAACTTCACCACAAGAACCTCGTTCGCCTAGAAGGTTTCTGCTTAGAAGAGGGAGAAAGATTGCTTGTCTATGAGTACATGCCCAACAAAAGCCTCGATACTATTCTTTTTGGTACTAGAAATAATCTTTACAAAAGAATTTATAATTTTTTAGCATCTCTACTTGTGCTATAACATCAAAATTTTGATTGTTTGTTAGACCCTGAGGAAAAAATACAACTAGATTGGAGGAAACGGTTCAATATAATAGAAGGAGTTGCTAGAGGATTACAATATCTCCACGAGGAATCTCAAAAGAAGATAATCCATCGCGACATGAAAGCGAGCAATGTTTTGTTGGATGCAGACATGAACCCTAAGATTGGAGACTTTGGCCTAGCTAGGCTCTTTGGGCAAGATCAGACTAGAGATGTCACAAAACACATTGTCGGGACATTGTAATCAATCTTTATTATCTAGTAGCTATTATTTAAGCCTCCCTTTTCTGACACATAATTCTCTCTAACTAACCATGTCGCTAATTCTTCTCGTCGCAGTGGCTACATGTCGCCTGAGTACGTGATGCGTGGGCAGTTTTCCACAAAATCAGATGTGTTCAGTTTCGGGATCCTTGTTATAGAGATCGTAACAGGGCGGAGAAACACAGGGCATTACTTCTATGATGAGCAAAATGAAGATATTATAAGCCTTGTGAGTGCCAACAAACACACTATATATCGTACATGTAACAGTACATGTATGTTGCTAGATTATATTGTTTCTCATTGTGAACCGATGAAACCGATGCTAGGTATGGAGGCACTGGACCGAGGGAACAATTGCAGAGATGATAGATGATTCTCTGGGGAGAAATTACTCAGAGACCGAGGTGCTAAAATGCGTTAACATTGGTTTGTTGTGCCTTCAGCAGAGTCCCATGGACCGACCTACGATGTCTGATGTCATGGTGATGCTCAGTGGTGATGATACCAGTTCTCTACCACCTGCTGCGAGACCCACATTTTTCTTGGATAGAAGCACAGGTTACTCCTATAATTCATGTACTATTACGCATCTGTCTGCCAGATAGCACATGCGTTTGTGGATCGTAGCACATTGTTACTTGTTTGCTTCTTGATGTACAGTAGTTCATATCAACTAGTTCAATTCATCACAAAGTGTGATCTGTAGTTACCAATTGTAATTGTGGTTACAAAAAAGTTTGGCCATTCTAACACCAATCTCACACAGATCTTTCTCAGCCATCCAACCTTTTCAATTTGATGGCTATCTTCCTCTATTGAAGCAAAGTAGAAGGCAGTAGGCATCATCCAAAGGGGGAAATTTTAACTGTGGTTGCAAATATGTGATCATAGATTATTCCCTCTCACGTCTTCTCACAAGTTGCGTTCCGTTCGGTTCTGGGGGGACTTTCCATCCAAAAGGAAAAACTAAAAAGATTTGGCCGCCCATGCGGGGGAATTAGAGACGCGATTCCGCTGCCAAAGGGGAAGAAACGCTGTAGCCTGTGAGTAGCATCCAATTCCAAACACAAGGCAGTGCAGTGTGCGGTGTGCTGCAGCCTGCTTGTGTCTGGCGTCAAGTACGTATCGTGTTCGCAGGTGCTCAGGTCGCGTCGCGTCGCGGGAATACATGCGCGCCTTGATCCGGTCCGCAGTCCCCATTGACGCCGCCGCGCGCCGTGTTGATCGTCCGCTGCCCCGCCCAACCCAGGGGGCTCGTGTTCAAGGTGACGATTCGAAGATGGCGCGGACTTGAGTCTTGAGGTACGGTGTGTGGGTGTGGACCTTCAACTCTGAACATAGTACTCTACAGCAAAGTCCGTCCGCAACGACATTGGCCCTGTTTGTTTTCGTTGTAATCCGTCTTTTTCAGCTTATTTTTAGCTGGTATAGCGTTTTTCTCTCACAACAAATTAGTCAGAATAATATTTTAATTTATTTTTTCAGCGAAAGTAACGGGACATTATTTACGAGAATTAGTACGTGTATACAGACAAGCAGTTGCAACGACTTGACTTCTCTTTGTTTTGTGCGACCTGCAGCAGTCTCCGCACCGAAGAAACCACTGCTCACCAGCCGCGCCGTTGTTTTCTCTTCCGGCAAGCTATACCCCTTTTTTAATGTCCGTGATAGCAGCTTTTTAGGTCGTGTTTGATTGAGCTGTGGCTGTGGAAAAAAGCTGCAGTGGGCTGTGAGCTGTGGGAAAGCTGCTGTGGGCTGTGAGCTGTAGAAAAACTGAAAGCTGTTTGGTTAAACAAGTATAAAATATACCTTCTATCTTTATCTCTCTTGAAACAACTATGGAAGAGTTTTTTATTCCACCAATTTTGAAAAGCAGAAAGCCAAAAGCTAAAAGTAAGGTCAAACCAGCTTTTAAAAATGTACTACGAAAAAGCAGCTGCTTCTGAAAAAACAACCTCCAAAAATAACCCTTTTGGTTGGGCTTTTGACTTTTGAGGCCGAAAGCCAAAGCTGAAAGCCCAACGCAGGGCCTTAATGTCCGTGATAGCAGCTTCAAGTGCAGCTCTTCTGGTCACTAGAGACTGGACCAAATATCAGTACTACCGAGTTGAAACACGTGCATGCAGATGCAGCTGCTCTGGTCAGGTTTCTGCGAAACTGGGCAAGCAACTTGCAGCTCCTCTTTCCGTCAGCTTTTGCCTTTTGGAATTCACTTCCATTTCATCGTCGTCCTCCAGCTTAGGGCGCGTTTAGATGCAATTTTTTTTTGTTTTTGGCTACTGTAGTACTTTCGTTTATATTTAGTAATTAGTGTCTAATTATGGATTAATTAGGTTTGAAAGTTTGGTCTTGCGATTTTTCACCCAACTATGTAATTAGTTTTTTTTATCTACATTTAATATTCCATGTATGTGCCACAAGATTCGATATGATGAATACTGCGCAAAAAATTTTGGAACTAAACATGCCTTCACAAAGAGAACGCATCGGCAAGAGTCGCCAGCAAGTCGCTGTTATATGGAGGGAGACCCACCCAGCTGCCTGCTATCATATATACTAGTACCGGCTACCGATGCCACTGCCACTGCCGGTCTGCCACTGCCACTGCCACGCATGCATCCCTGATGGTGCATTTATCCTCTCTGAGCTCCTCTCCGTGCCAAGTTTCTCTGCATCCAACGATCCACCTCACCGGTTCTCCCTCCTTCGCGTGTGCTATGCACGGCCGCGCCCTTCGCACCCCCGCCCTGCTAGCAGCAGCGCTGCTGGCGTCGGCCGTCACGCTCACGCTTCTCCCCTCCGCCGCCGCGCAGCCGTGGGTTGGCCCGTGGCGGACGTGCGACGACACCACGGGCAACTACTCGACCGGCAGCGCCTACGCCAACAACATCAAACAGCTCATCCACAACCTCCAGACGAACGCGTCCAACACGCCCGCCCTCTTCGCGACGGGCTCCGCCGGCGCAGGACCGGACACCGTCTACGGGCTCATACTCTGCCGCGGCGACCTCAGCCCCACCGACTGCTTCGACTGCGGCACCAACGCCGGCCAGGACGTGTACCGGATCTGCAACCACACGCGGGACGCGGCGCTCGTCTACAACCAGTGCTACGTCCGCCTCGCCCCGACGGACTTCCTCGCCTCCATCAACAACACCGGCATGGTGGGCCTCATCAGCGGCGAAAGCGTCCCCGCAGGCGTCGACGTCGCGGCCTACGACGGCGCTGTCACCAGGCTGCTCAACGCCACCGTGCGGTATGCGGTGGACAGCTCGGCCCCGTCGTCGTCCCCGAGGAAGTACTTCGCCACGGGGCAGATGGTGGGGCTCGACCCGCAGCTGCAGCTCCGGACGGGCATCTGGTCCATGGCGCAGTGCGCGGGGGACATATCGCCGGCGCAGTGCCGGAGCTGCCTGGACGACTTGCTGGCGCAGTGGTGGGAAGAGTTCGACCGCAACGAGACCGGCGCCAGGCTCGACGGTTCGCGATGCAACCTGAGGTTTGAAACGGGGAACTTCTACACCGGCGTCCCGATGGTGAAGCTGCAGATGAACGGCGAGGGGGCCGCTCCAGCGCCGGCGCCTTCGACGGATGTTGTACCTGGCACCACCGCAGGTGAGTGCTTAATTGCTTATTCCTCTAGATTAACTCGATTATTTAATTCTCACCAATATTTTACATAAATAAATAATAACTCCTAATTATCCACCTTACCATTATGAAAGATAATTCAAAATAAACCTCCTAAATTTGCACCAAAATTACCTATCTCTTCTATTATGAAAAATAATTCAAAATAATCCTGGATATTTTTATAAACTACCTCTGATATCTTTATAATGGCATAAGTGGGTAATTTAGATACTCCCTCAGTTCCTTAATATAAGCCATATAGATTTCTAAAGAAAATTCCAAAATATAGGTATATATCAGCTCCCACGTCGATTAGTTTAGAAACCTTCCCACCGTACATAGCACATGCCCCAACCAACCCCTTAGATTTAGAAAGCAATCTGATTAGGAGAGAGAAGATGGTCTGATTTTTCTTTTTTTCCTCGGTCTCACATCATTTCCCAAGCTGTGCGTTAATATTGGTGCTAAAAACTATATGGCTTATATTAATGAACGGAGGGAGTATAAATTTAGGGTGTTAGATATGGGCAATTTATATGCAAATTTAGATGTTACTTTATGTATTTTTATAGTGATGACAGAGATGTGTAATTTTTAATACAACAGGATAGGTCCAATGGCTCTATTGTTTGCGATGATGATTAGTGTACAAATTAAACGTTAGATGCTTTCGATTATTGTGAGATCTCTGGGATGTATCTTTTTCCCATGACACTAACGTGGAGGCTCTGTTCGAGCATAAAATTAGTAATAGTAAGATTGAACAACATCAATCACAATGGTGAGCATGACAAAAGAAAGTTGACACATCAATTGCTAGACAAACCTAAATTGAAATTTTCTTTTTTGGCAAAATCACAGGTAAAAAAAATCAGTTGGCAAACTTCTCAGAATTATATTGCCAATAGTATCTGTTGCTGTAATAGCTGTCGTAGTCCTCTCCATATGGGTTGTTTGTAAGAAGAGAACATCTCAAGGAACAAATATTCCCCACCAAAGTAAGTCCTTTGTATAGTTTGGTATCAAGTATATTACCTTTTGGTCTTTAAGCATTCAAAACTAAATCGGTGCAAATTTACTAGCTTATATGGCTGAGAACTTCGAAAGCATCAAGTCGATATTGTTATCGCTGTCATCGCTACAAGTAGCAACAAATAACTTTGATGAAAGCAATAAACTAGGTGAAGGGGGATTCGGTGCAGTTTACAAGGTATGATGACACCCTCTTCATTAATAGTTCCTTTGCAAGTTTGTAGCAAGATTTATGTAAAAGAGTCCGTGTGATTGCTGTACAATGTACATGAGATAGTTGGTTCATACCAGATTGTCAAAATATGAAACAAACAAATATATAAATCATGGGCTTTGTACTCATGTTTTTCTAAAAAAAAATATATCAAGTATTATGACTTATAATACTTAAAACTTTTGGAACATTTTAGCATTTTATGTTATGTTCATTTAATTAACTCATGGCGATAATAAAATCTACGTAGGGACATCTTTCCGGACGGGAAGTGGCTGTGAAGAGGCTGTCGAAGGGTTCAGACCAAGGACTAGAAGAACTAAAAAATGAGCTAGTTTTGGTGGCCAAACTTCATCACAAGAACCTTGTTCGTTTGGAGGGTTTCTGCTTAGAAGAGGGAGAGAGGTTGCTCGTCTATGAGTACATGCCCAACAAAAGCCTCGACAATATTCTTTTTGGTACTAGAAATAATCTTCCCAAAGAATATACACAACATTTTTGTACTTGTAATAATCTTAAATTTTGGTTGCCATTTAGATCACGAGGAGAAAAGACGACTAGATTGGAGGAATCGATTCAACATAATAGAAGGAGTTGCACGTGGATTGCAATATCTTCATGAAGACTCTCAGAAGAAGATAGTCCACCGTGACTTGAAAGCGAGCAACATTTTGTTGGATTCACACATGAACCCTAAGATTGGTGACTTTGGCCTAGCCAGGCTCTTTGGGCAAGATCAGACTCGAGACGTCACAAACAACATCGTCGGGACATTGTAATCAATCATTATCATCTAGTAGTTAATCATTCAATGTTTGATTTAAATACATAATGCAATCTAATTGACCATGTTGCTAATTCTTCTTGTTGCAGTGGCTACATGTCTCCCGAGTACGTGATGCGTGGACAATACTCCACAAAATCAGATGTATTTAGTTTCGGCATCCTTGTTATAGAGATTGTAACAGGACAGAAAAACGCTGGGCATTACTTCGACGAGCAAAATGAGGATATTATAAGCATTGTGAGTGTTTGCCCATAAACACACTATCCTGCCTGTAAGACTACTTGCAAAATTCTAGATTATATTGTTGCTGATTGTGAACACATGAAATCAATGCTAGGTATGGAAGCACTGGACGGAGGGAACGCTTGTAGAGATTATAGATGATTCTCTAGGGAGAAACTACTCGGAGACTGAAGTGCTAAAATGCGTTAACATTGGCCTGTGGTGCCTTCAACAGAATCCCATGGATCGACCTACGATGTCGGATGTCATGGTGATGCTCAATGATGTTGATACTAGTTCTCTGCCTGCTGCTGCAAGGCCAACTTTTTTCTTAGATGCAAGCTCTGGTTACTCTTACACTTCGGGTACTATTTCACACCCTTCTGCCAGGTAGTGTAGGCTGAGGCCTAATACCTATTGCATGTTGTATATTAGTTGCAAAATAAACATGGAATTCACCATGATTTGTAATGTGCTCACTAATCACTATAGTTTCTTACTAAATTCTCAATTATAAAGTTTCTCTTACTAGAGGTCCCGCGGGCTTTCAAAAAAGTATGGAAATGCTTACTCATTGGAAAATTGGAAAAGGTTGTGCTCACTATATATATATATCCTTCTCTCCCAACTATTCCCATTGTTTTCTTGAGTGATTATTTGAGAAATTATGCTCTATGGTGAATGAAAAATGTTGTGAGCAAGATCTCGATCATTGAGCACTTGTTACTTTGTTAATTAAGACACTGAATTTGTTACCCTTAGAGCTTGGCTCCTAGATGGCTAGGCATCTCCCATTAAAGCACCGAAGCTCTGTAGAGTGATTAGGAAATTTTGTATTGCCCTGACATATCTAGCAAAAACCCTCAAACCTGATCTTTGTCAATCACTCGAAGAAGAGATAGGGCTGGACGGAACCTAATAATTCTTCTTTATTTTGTCTCAAAAGAAATGTTTCATCATGTATTCCGATATGTAAGTTATTCTTTATTCATATATTCTCTTTTGGTAAGAGAGATAAGGGAACTATGTTTCTCACTAGATATATACCCGTGCGTTGCACGAGGCAACGGATTTGTATCCATTTGTACAATTATACACGTGTCTTATGGTTTAGACAAACATACTAACAATTTTTCATCCATGTCTATGACGATGCATATGGCTTGTGGTTTAGACGAACATATAAAGAAATATACAAATTTGATTACATAAAACATATTTCATGATCTTTATGACATATATCGTGTAGATCTGGTTTATAGAAACCTAACAAAATTCGTTTCATTTTTAATTATCATTTTTGTGTTTTATTATTATACATTTTCAAAACTTAATAAAATCTAATAAACACTTTTTGCATTGGAACCCTAAACTATTTCTAAATTCATCCTGGTTTTCCTTCTATGTGGATGTGGTAGACCAACGGGCTAAGTTGTTACGTGCGGGTATCAGGTGAATCACCACGCAACGGAGTCGTCTGTTACGTGTGGGCAGAAGGTCTATCCGTTCGGCCCACGGGTCATGGCATGTCGTTCCTTCAATTCGTTCCTGCTCTCGCATGAGGGCGAGCGGGTTGCAGACGCGTGGCCGCACGCGCACGAGGCAAGCGGGGCGTAGAGGCACGGGCACACGCACACGGGCGGGCGAGTGGGGCGAACGCAGGTGCCCACCGCCGGCGGCATAGACTGGAGCTAGGGAGCGCACGGGGCGAAGCGGAGCACCCGGTGAGCACGTCGCAGAGCGCGGCGAGCCCGCGGCCACCGCTAGCACATACTGTAGCATCACGTCGCCCGAGTCCATGGCGTGACGCGTCCTCCCGCGTATGCCGGGACTACGCACGACAGCAGGCAGCAGGTCGCAGGTGTCCGCCGCCGCCAACGTAGGCTGTAGCTAGGGCACACGCGCGGGCGTGTTTTTTTTGCTGGGAGGTGGGCCTCGACGGGCGGGGCGAGGCGGGAGCGCGCAGGATTCACGTACCGGACCGTGCGTGATCTTTTTTATTGTCGTAAAGCCCTTGCTGAATTTCTCTGTTTGAATATGTGCCTGATCTGTTTCATCAGCGTGTAATTAGTTCTTTATATGATTTTTATTGTGGAAGAGTTTGTTTTGAAAACGTTTTTTTTTTGCCATATATGATTTTCGATGTGGAAGAGTTTGTTATGGAAACAGTTTTTTTTGCGGTATATGTTTTTTTTCGGAAAGTTTTTTTTTTTGTCGTATAGGATTTTTTTTTTGGAAACGGGACTGTGGTTTTTTTTTTGCCGTATATATATTTTTACCGTATATAGGGCTGGGGCGGAGCGACAGACGATAGCCATAGGAATATTTTAAGTGGTATAGTAGATTGGGACGCATACAAAGTTTAGCTCTTCTCTTCCTATACTATAGCTCAAAAAGTTCTGTCCTGAACGAAACCGAGATGCCGGCTGCATAGTTTGACCTTCCTTGTCTTTGATTTAAATATATATAAACGTGACATATAGCAGCTAGCTGAAGCCGTCGAGCGCTTCTATATGTATGATTGCATTATTGCTCTCACGCGGTGTACTCGCCGGACGATGTGCTGCTAGCTGGAGGTGGCCGGCGCCCTGTTCCTGGCGTAGAACGCCGGGTTGGACGGGTTCCAAAGGGAGACGTGTCGCTACCGAGCATCATGACGACGGACGACATCACCGGCCGGTCTTCCGGGTCTTCCTGGACGCATAGCAGACCAATGTGGATGCACCTTAGCACGTCGCTCCGGGAGAAGCAGCTTCCCAGGCACGGGTCTACGATGGCCTCCGGCACCACCCCGGCCGTCCAGTGGTCCCATACCTGCACCATGCATGTATGTGTGCATCGATCGAGGATGCATGGTTTAGTCAAGGGTAAAGACATCTCAGCAAGAAAGAACACGAAAGGGTTATGTTATGAACACTTGAGCAGGAAGGAAGCACTCACGAGGCTCAAGAGATCGTCTTCAGGCGATCGCCAGGCGTCGTCCCGGCAGACGTTGTGCTTCTATCCCGTCACGATCTCAAGGACCATGACGCCGAAGCTGAACACGTCTGACTTGACGGAGTAGTTCCCGCGCATCACGTACTCCGGCGCCATGTAACCGCTGGAATGGATGGGAATAGACATCCAAAATCTAGTCAAGATCGTCGTCCCTGGATCTGGTCACCTGCCTATTCATTCGAGGAGCTTCTAGGTGGCGGAGACGACACTCACTATGTACCAACGACATGATTGGTGACACCCTGCGTCTGGTCTCGTCTGAAAAGCCTCGCAAGGCCGAAGTCCGAAATCTTGGGGTTCATGTTCATGTCCAGCAAGATGTTGCTCGCTTTCAGATCACGGTGGACTACTTTGAGCTGAGAGTCTTCGTGCAGATACTGCAGGCCCCGAGCTATCCCGTGTATGATGTTGCACCTCATTGCCCAGTCCAGCTGTTCACGCTTCTCAGTGTCTGCCCAAAGTAAGGAAATTAAAAGCAGGAGCGAATCATCAAGTTTTAATGTCAGATTTTACAGAGGGAGATCGAAGATATGGAGGATGACGATGATCGAATTCGATTGAATTACTCTAAGCAGGCAGTACCGAAGAGTATCTGATCAAGGCTGCGGTTGGGAACAAACTCGTAGACGAGCAACCTCTCCTGCTGTTCCAGGCAGACGCCGACTAGACTGACGAGATTCTTGTGCTGAAGCTTGGCAACCAGGGCGAGCTCATTCTTCAGCTCTCCGATCCCTTGTGCTGATCGCCTTGATAGCCTCTTCACTGCTATTTCATTACCGTCCGGGAGAGTACCCTACGCCAGTCAAACCAATAATAATGCGAGCTTAGTTGTTGGCAATGACAACTTCAATGGAATATATATATGGCTTAGCTCAGTCAAGCTCTGATATATATTGGCAAGTTTATACTTTGTACACTGCACCAAACCCGCCTTCGCCGAGCTTGTTACTGTCGTTGAAATCCCCGGTCGCAGCTCGCAGGGTGGAGATGTCAATGATCATCGATTCTATGCTCTCCATGCCTTCTGTTTCAGTGGAATGAGTGGGATCTGTTCAAATATCCAAGCGTGAGCAAGCCGATTGCCTTTACTTTCATCATGTTAATTACTTGAAAAGCTGCAACCTATATATGGCAGACGAGAGGGAATAATTCGGCACTACATACTTGATTGGGTTCCTCCTGTTTGTGGTCTCCTCCTCCTCCACAAACAAAGCCAGATGAGCAGGTTAATGACCAGCAAAGCTGCTATGGTCGGCAGCAGTATTACAAGTACTGTGCCGGGGACGCTATACTTCCTCCCTGCCAGAGTTAAAGGGCATTTTTGTAAAAAGAACTCTATGCCTATAAATTTGGAAGGATATAAGTCTCTTGGAGTTGCTCTAAGTATCAGTGTTACGAACCTAAACTGATGTTATTTTTTTAGAATCTAATACACTATGCAAGACAGGATGTGTATACTATGAATCTATGATGAGCAATGAATTAGATCAATTCAAAACATGAATTATTTTTGGCGTCAATTATACTAATAACTTAGTATATATAGCCCCGATTGCCATTGGTTGCTATGACTATTTAAATCTGTGAATCAGTATAGCATTTGAGTGAGATGTTGTGTAGCTACACTCCTTTGAAAAGAATTTATGGAAAACATTGACTGCCAAAAATGTTTTTCTTTAATAACCAAAACTGTTTATTTAATTGTTCCACAAGACAAAACAACAGCTCCAAATATGTCGTCGTCCTCTCCTTCATTTTCGTGTGCCTTCGGTCAAGTGGCGATGATAGTGCACGTTGGGACAGGCCAAGCAAATGGAACAAACGTGTCGTCCTCTCTCTCTCTCTCTCTCTCTCTCTCTCTCTCTCTCTCTCTCTCTCTCTCTCTCTCTCTCTCATATTTTTAATTCCAATACATCCCACATGGTCCAACATGTGCCTCACCTATGTAAACATATCACTTAGGAGTATCACTAAAAACAACTAGCCATAATGTGAGTATATCTTTACTAAGTCGAAGACCTAAACTAGAGTACACAGATTCTACCATAAGGAGACTAGCTAACTCTCAGCGGAGCTATGCTCATTTCACTCCCTCCCTCCTCAACTAATCATCATATTGAACGCCTAAATATGTTTTGTATAATTTTCTTCTGATAAATCATACAATTTTCTAGCCGAAAGACCCACAGGCATTGTACCAATGTCACTATCCTAGGGATGACAGGGGCGCAAGATAACATACAAAAACGTACACCCTCCATTTCAAGTTATAGTTTAGTCCTAATAAGTCAAACTTTTTATTTGACCAATTTAATAGAAAAATACACAAACATCTACAATGGCAAATTTATTTAATTAAATTCATTATGAAAATATATTGAAAGTTTATTTATTTAAACTTGTAGATGTTAATACACATTTTCTATAAATTTTCTATAATATAAGTTATAATTTAGAACGGAGTAGTAGTAGTCAAAGGGTACGAGGGTGGTAGCGTTGAGGTCCTAGGCTAGGTATGGTGGGAGTGAGTAGGTTATTATTAGTAGATCTTCGTATAATTTAGTGGAATCATCTGAATGTTGGATTTAGAATCAAGGGCCAAAAGGAAATAAATCATTTCAGCTAGGACAATGATCATATGCGAGTTATTTCTTATTGATGAGATATCCTCATTTACTCTCAAGGACAACATACTGCAATGTTCACTAAAAAAATATAAAACATTAGATTAAATAAAATAGTTCAAATTTGTGGATTTCTAAAATTCGGAATACTTTTTTCTAAAAAAATAGTTTGACTTCAATATGATAAAAAATATCTAAATAAATAACCATTACAAAATATAATATAGAATAGCTAAAATATGGACTAAGATTAAAAAAAGGAAGTCCATATCAAAACAAATCTTAAAAATTGAAATTCAGAAAGAAATAAGTTTTAAACTTTATTCCCATATGAATTCAAAAGTAAAATATCTTAACAAAAGCATACACTAAATAAAAAATCATAAGTAACTAATAAATATATAAAAATCAATTCCTTTATTAAGAGAATGACCAGCAGTTTGATATAATTTACTCGCTAAACTAATAGATCTAGCAAGAAATAATAATATTAAATTTTGTCTTTCTCCAACAATCTCTTATAATAGGTTCCTAAACGATTTTGCATTGGAAGCCCTGAACTATTTTTAACTAACCAAACCTTTTTTAATAGTTTCTTTGTCTCACTGCTTTCTTATCTAGAATTCTTTATTTTCTTAATTTACACGTATGTCCAATTTACTCTGATCTCCTGATAAAAACGCCGCATGGGGAGTGGATATGGGGTTCCTTTCGACTGCGAAAACTTACGAGTTGAAGAGGATATTTGGCAAGTTCTTATTTTTAAGGAGCTATTTTACCAAATTGTTAGAGGGCATTTTTTCTCTTTTTGCAAAAAATGTCAAAATAGGGAGTTGTTTTACGAAACTCTTACAGATGCTCTAAGCGTGTTTGCTTGCTGCTTTACGGAACTCGCATGGCAAGGAGGTGTCTCTAGACACTTGATTTTGAGTGTCTAGGGTTGGATCAAGCTGCCTAGTCAGAGGCACCCAGCCCAAAGTCAGAGCAGCAATCAAACATCGCTCCATATCTTCTCTAAACTTTGAGCAGTTAGCATCTATTTCTGTTGATTGTTCTTGTGGGTTTTATGCCGTTGATCATTTGTGAGATGTAGTGTCATGATTTATTTTAGCTAAGCCTGATAGTCACTGAAATTTTGTACTCCCTTCATCCCAAAATGTAAGATGTTTTGGCTTTTCTAAATATATAGTAACACTTAGCTATACACTTATGTCTAGATATAGGTAGCAAAGACAAGACACCCAAGTGTTAAGCTTTGTCTATGGTAAATTGGTAATCCTCATTCTTTACCCACTGGAGTCCCACACGAGGTAGCAGGCAAGCGGTCAATACTCACCTCCTCCAGCTGCCGAAGGCGTCACACTCGTGGGCCCCATCGCCGGTGTCGGGGATCCCGAGTTCCCTGACTCCGCCGCCAACTGCACCATCACCGGGCTGTTGAGGAAGGAGTATACCTCGTACCGGTAACTGCACCTGATCCCGAGAACCCTGCCGCCAACGCGGTCCGTGAACAGCCTCGGCATCTTGGCGATGATGCCGGCGAGACATACCCTGCACTGCACCGGCGTCAGGTCCGGCGTGCACTGCGCCCAGCTGTACACCTTGGGGTACTCCTGGTCGAAGTCGGCCTCCCCGGAGGCGTACCGCCGCGTGGAGTTGTACGCGGCGTACTCGGCGGTGGCGTTCACGAGCGCGCCCACGAGGCGGTTGAACCGGGTCGGGTCCGACGTGACGTTCCGGAGGTTGACGCGGTTAGTCGACGCCGACGCGACGTTGTCGGCGGAGGAGAGGAATCAGCCCATGTTTAGTTCCAACCCAAAATCTCAAAAAGTGCTACGGTAGCTATCACATCGAATGTTTACGACCCGTGCATAGAGTATTAAATATAGATGAAAAAAAAATAATTGTACAGTTTGGTGGAAAATTGCGAGACGAACGTTTTGAGCCTAATTAGTTCATATTTGAACACTAATTACCAAATAAAAACGAAAGTGCTACAGTAATCCAAAATTCCAACTTTCTTGAACTAACCACGGCCTCAATTCTAGAACATTGAATTGTTCGCAGTACTAGAATACTGTAAAGTGCTGCAGTTGCTGCTGCAGCTGCAATGGCTCCTTGGCTCTCCGATCCGAAGCATGCAAGTTTCAGTTCTAAAGCTGCTGCACTCAAGGATCTTTCTTGTGCTACTGATAGCACAACAAGAGCCGGAACCGCATGGAGCCGGAACAGCTGTCATCAGAGTTCGCGTCGCCGTGACCGCCGATAAAGAAAGTGCCCCGCCCTGTCACGTCCTACCAGCCACCGTAAAGATAAGCCACCGGTCCAACCTGCCGACGGGAGCATTGCCGCGCCATTATCCATGGCGCGTCGATGCCGCGTGCAGATCCACGGCGCCACAGCCATGGCCACGTCAGCGTTCAGCGGTCCTGTCGCTGCCACGTCATCACCCCTACCGCGCCCCATGCAAGGCGAGGCAACGTGATTTCACCGCG